>NC_083106.1:33805881-34110360 GCF_949774975.1 Lagenorhynchus albirostris | reverse complement strand
CCCTTCCTTCCTTCCTTCCTTTTCTACTACACACTGGCTCTATATAACCTTAAGGAAGTTAACTAACTTTTACGTATCTTATTTCCTCATCTTTGAAAACAAGAGGGGGGAAGGGATAATAATGCTTATTTTATAGGGTTATGACAAAGATTAAATGAGTCAATAAATGTAAAGAGTTTTATATTTTACAATAAAGAGGTTTACTGTCTCACCAACTGTTAGCTATTTTTACTATATGTGTGAAATATAAAGACAAAATATACAGTTTCGTGACCTCTGAGGAGCTCATAGAATAACTGGGAAAGAAGAAAGGGGATGTCAAAGCAGAAAGAAGTAGAACTTCTCAGCACATCATGTTAATTCCCCTAAACAGCCTGAATTTACTTTCCTCTGTTAACATCTCCCCTCAGTGCTAAGTGGTGCTGGGGGCTGGGAGGTGGGGTCCAATGAGAGGAAGATTGCTGGACCCATGCTTTCCTTGATTCATTCTCTCTCCTCATCATCCGCTATACCCAACTGTTGCCTTTAGATTTTCAGGTCTTTCTTTTATCACAAACAGCAATAAAACTACACACTGTAGAATGTATATTACAGCTGAAAGAACACAGGATTCTTAGGCAGTATGCCCAGATTTAATTCCCACTTCTACCATTTACTATCTTTGTGCCTTTATCTGCATAAAGGATAACAACCGAATTTTCCCCTCACAGCGTTGCTTTTCCTGAGGGGAGAGGTGGGGAGGGCAAATGAACAGATATATTGTAGTACAGAGACACAATCTGAAGAACTCCATCTGACTCCTGATTCTAAGACACACTCGCTGCGCATCTTGAGGAATCTGAATTCCATTTTCTTACCAATGAACGAGCTTTGGTAGTAGTAACTGAATCACAGAGTTGAGGAACATCAAATGAAATAAAGGACCTGCAAGTGCTTTGTGAAACGTAAAGTGCAACAGAAATATTACTTGCTATTACTAGCTCTATTCACATAAAACTATTATAAGCCTGTAGTTTGAAAGTTCAATCTGTCATCTTGACAGTTATTAGTCTCACTCTCCCTTGTCAATAAACTGATTTAAGATAGTACAGGGTTAAGCAGAAAAATGGGAGGTGAGGGAGTAGAATAATTAGATTATCTCAATATAAAATAATAGGATTTAAACAATCTTAGTTTTGGAAGGGACCTTATAAGTTGCCTCTCCCTGCCTGATCTAGCCCAATCTTCCACCCAGGGTAGGGATCCCCTAAATAACGCCTGTGCTTTAGTGGTCAGCAAAGCTGACTTCACATTGCATAGAAACTTTGTTCTTTATTGTATTAACTTTCAAGAAATCTCAAAATGTGAAAGAACTGATTTCTCTGACAATTATTTAGGTTTTAAAATTCAAATTGATCTAAAGCCCTCAAATCTTTTGGCATTCATCGACCACTCCTTTGGAAATGTCACAAACTTAACTTGGAGGTGATGTTTCTTACTTTGAATTGAATATTGACTGATTACTTTTGAATATTCATAGTTACTTAGATGATCATATTAACTGAGGGACATGGAATCATGTACACTCAGTTCCCTGGAGATCAAGCCAAATACTTCAAAGAAGAACAGATAGAGAATGAAGTTTTATTTTGTTTCATTTTGTTTTTCTCTCTAAAATGTATTCTTTGATAGTAAAAATATCCTTCCATAGTCAAAATCTATATCTTTGTAAGAACAGACTACTGTTTAATCCACAAAATTAAGCTTTAAAAATACTATAAAATTAGATGAGTAATTTTTTGAATGAGAGTATTAAGTCAAAGAAAATCTCCGTTTCATCTTATTTTTGAGGAATCCAGTTCAGCTATATCTAAAAATGCTTTACATTCTCTTATAAAGCTGGTGTTTCCTAAACAGTTACTTGAACCAAGGCTAGTCACACCCTACATTTTCCCTTTTGGGAACTTAGAGTGCCACTGTCCTCAAATTGCTCAACCTGATGGTGAACAGTAAAACTTGCAGTAAGCACATCTACCTGCTTTAGGAAGCAGCTTGTTTGTGAAACTTCCTGAAATCTCTTCCAAACATTTTCAACTGAATTTTCATCCATGTACCCATTTTAATATTTGTACCCATCCTCTACTTTCTTTCCCTTAGCATCTTTTGTAACTAAGTTATTGGTTGAGATTGAAAAAACAAATGATACAAGTTAATAGCTGCTTTATTCTTCTTCTCATCTGTGGTGGTTACAAGATATTACATCATTTTTCAAAGATGACTCGTATATTTATACCCCTGGCAACTGTTTTTGCATGTATGATAAGTGTCATACATTATCTGTCCAGTACAGAATGGGAGTTTGGGGTTCATTTCGCTATTCAAGAAATATTTATTGAGAACCCACAGTAAGCCAGGAACTCTTTTAAATCTAAAGATAGAGCAAATGGATAAAAATTCCTGTCCTCATGGTGCCCTCATGTGGGGAAAGTGGCTCACAATCAAAATAAAGAAGCAAAGTGTGTAGCATGTTAGCTGGCATAAGGGAGATTGGTAGTCCCAGATAAAGAGATTACAATTTTAAATAAGGTGTGTATGGAAGGAATCGCCGAGAAGGTAATGGCTAAGGAAAGACCTAAATGAGACAAAGATAAAAGCCATGTAGATCTCTGGGGGGAAGACTATACCACTTAGAGAAAATAGACTGTGTTGGTGTTGAAGATGGAGCACCCCTAGCGTTTCTGAGGAAGAGTGGGAAGTCAATGTAGCTAGAATAGAGAGAAAAGAGAAGTAGAGAGACCACTGGAGCACTTTGAAGAAAAGAGTTACATGACATGACTAAGGTTTTAACACATTCACTCTGGCTGTCATGTTGAGAATGGACAATACTGAGGCAAGGGCAGAAGAAGATTGACTGGTTAGGAAGCCAATAACATGAATCCAGATGAAAAATGAGGATGGCTTGGACTAGGTTGATAGCAGTGAACAAGGTAAAAAATAGACAAATTCTAGATACTGTTTGAGGATAAAGCCAATAGGGCTTGCTGATGGAGTGGGTGTGATGAAGAGAAAGGGAGAAGAAGAGACAGGTTGTTCACAATTCTTCTACTGCATTACCTTTCAAAGTGTCGTCAAAGATCCCTGTATCACAGTCACCCAAAAAACACGTTGAAAGCAATTCCTAGTTCCTTTCTCGGAACTTCTGAATCAGATTCTCTAGAGCAGAGGTTAGCAAACTTGTCCTCTAGAGGGCCAGACAGTAAACATTTTAGGCTTTGCATATGGTCTCTGTCAAAACTACTCAGTTCTGCTGATACAGCACACAAGCAGCCACAGGCAATGTGTAAATGAATAAGCATGGCTGTGGTCCAATCAAACTTTATGTAAACATTGAAATTTGAATTTCAAATAATTTTCGTGTGTCAGAAAATATTCTTTTTTTTTTTTCAACTTTAAAAAAAAAACAAATATTTTTTGCTTGGGGGCAGTACAATAACAGGCAATGGGACAGATTTGACCCACCACCAGAGGTTGCCAACCCCACTCTAGAGAGCACATCCCAAGAATATGTATTTTTAACATACTCATTAAGTGAATTTTTATGCACAAGAACTTAGAGACTCACTGAGATAAATTTTGAAAGTCATCAGTTCCTTTTTGCTTTGCTTAATTCATTGGTCAAAATAAAGATGGGTCTCATGAATGAAGTAAGAACCAGAATTGACTGAAATAATGGATTAAAAAAAAGATTGTCACTTGCCAATAAGAAAAAAGTTTAGAAAAAAAAGGGAAAGGAAATTTAAAACGATAACATTGAAGTTATTAATAAGGAAAATTAAGAAATTGGGGAGAGGCTCAAGAACTTATTATTTATAGGAAAACTCTACAGTTTCAAAAAATGCGTTTACCATTAAAAAGGATCAATCAATAATTTGCACGTGACTCCATAAAGGTGAAAGACAGAGGTCACCATATCGATCCAATCCCTTGTTCTACCCAAGTTAAGATACTGTCACTGGTCTTAAGAAAAATATTATTTTGCCACGTGAAAGAATAGTACCTATCGTAATTTGCACTCCATGCACAGAGCTCCTGTCTCCTGTAGGAGCCCTGTATCAGGTCTCAGTTGTTATGGGTTTACACCATGACATCTCTTTTTCTGTCTTATCATCTAATGCTTCAATTGCTTTTCTTTCTAGTATTGCACACAAATCATAAAATCACATGGGAGAAATAAGATATTTACTTAAACAGACTTGTTAATCATAATCATACTACTGAAATAATGATCATTCTGGGCTTAAAATAATTGATTTTGTTTCTTCATTTGGTTATCTCTCAACTTTATCTCTACTTTGCTGCCACAATCTTTGCTGACAATCTTCTTTGTCTCAAGATTTAACTCACCAAAGTTTTATTTCTGAGACTGAATCAAAGAGAAATTGCCAATTTTTATTTTAGAGAAAATAATTTTTAATAAACTCAAATGCAGTTTCAAGTCTGAATAGATAGACCTAAAACTATTAGCAAATAGCTTTTGAAGTTTTTAAAGAACTTATTGGTGAAAAAAATAATTTCATAAGTATCTAGCGAGCATTATGAAACAAATGAGTAGTTATGAGAAGAGAAAGGAAATGAAGGGTAAGACAAGACTTCAACTAGGCTACCTCAATAAGGTGTCTTGGTCTCATATGCCTAACTCCTAAAGCTGAAAGATATATTTCTTCAAATTTCTAATAGATTCCTTTATAAACTAATATGAGACATGGTTAATATTATGCCACAGCAATCAATATGCAGTAGGTGCTAAATGAAGGCTATAATAATAACACGAATAATTTTCTAGTGTCTACACTGTGCCAGTCTCATTATAAAATTTCATGTGAGGCAGGTATTTTTATCTTTATTTTACAGATAAAGAAACAAAATCCCAAAGAAATTCAACATTCTTTGAATTAGAGTTTGGTCTTGGGTCTGTCTGGTGGCAAAGCCTGCACATTTCCTCTATACCCCACCATCTCGCCAAATGTTTCCCTAGGGGATAATGTTCCTGTCCAGCCACAGACTGAGGAGAGAACGAAGTGGAAAGAAAAGAAAAGAAAAAGGTTGCATTGCCTGGAGAGTTGTTTTTCCCTTTCAATGTGGTATATTGTTTTGATTTTATAATTAACATTCTGCTGATGAGATCTCCCATTGGTGAAGGCTGACGAGTCAGATTTTCCAAGAAAAGCAAGCACTGCAGGAAATAAATTAATCTCTAGGGAAGATGAGGGGCAAGGCTGTCAGTACTCACACAACTGCCTAATAGGAAATGATATTTCAGAATTGTTCAAAGAATGAAATGACTGCGGTTCTTCTTCCAGCATATTCTTAAACATTTAAGCCTTCCAAAAGGAGGGAAATAGGTTGCTATAAAATGAAGAGCAATCTTATAATGTTTTACTTTAGGCTGTCAGTATTTCTAAACTGAAAACAGTATTCCTTGGAAATGTAAGGGAAATTCTACTGGTGTCATTATTTTGTTTACATTATGAAAAATCTGCATTGATGTTAAGTAGAAGAACAAAAGATATACCAGATTTTAGGATTACCAGTTTGAAATTATCCAATATCTTAAACAGTGATTTATTTAGTCCTTAGGAGTAAAAGTAATTATTGTGCTTAGAATTACACATTATCTAGAATAACAGTGAATTACTGAAGTCCACATTTTTTTAAATTGAGAAAAAGGATACATTTTATTATTTCTAAAGTACTAAACTCTTTTTTTTTTTTTTGCGGTACGCGGGCGTCTCACTGTTGTGGCCTCTCCCGTTGCGGAGCACAGGCTCCGGACGTGCAGGCCCAGCGGCCATGGCCTACGGGCCCAGCCGCTCCGCGGCATGTGGGATCCTCCCGGACCGGGGCACGAACCCGTATCCCCTGCATCGGCAGGTGGACTCTCAACCAGTGCGCCACCAGGGAAGCCCTAAAGTACCAAACTCTTGATAACACATATTCAGTCATTCAGTCAAGGTCTTTAAAATAGAATATTGTCTAATTCTCAAAATAGTTTTAATAGAGAAGTGCCTTATGCTTTGTTTCCCATCATAAAGGAAAATCTGAGGTTTAAATATTAAGATTGAGAGTGCCCTTGTCCCTGTGGTGAGCCACAGCCACCCTCTGACTCTGCAGGAGATCTTCCAACACTAGCAGAAAGCAATGGATCTGATTCAGCTGAGAATCACCAGCAAAAATAGAAGCATTTAGCAGAAGAAGCTATTAAACACTGACCTAGAGAAGGCACTAGTTAAACTAGCGTTAAAAAGAAGCCTGGGAGAAACCCTCAAGATGGCGGAGGAGTAAGACGTGGAAATCACCTGCCTGCCCACAAACACATCAGAAATACATCTACATGTGGAACAACTCCTACAGAACATGTACTGAAAGCTGGCAGAAGACCTTAGACTTCCCAAAAGATATATTGTTTTTCCTTTTTCTCTTTTTGTGAGTGTGTATGTGTATGATTCTTTGTGTGATTTTGTCTGTATAGCTTTGCCTTTACCATTTGTCCTAGGGTTCTGTCTGTCCTTTTTTTTTTTTCAGTATAGTTTTTAGTGCTTGTTATAATTGGTGGATTTGTTTTTTGGTTTGCTGGCTCTCTTCTTTCTTTGCTTTTTTTAAAATTACATTTTAATTTTTTTATTTTTAATAATTTTTTAAATTTTAATAAATTTATTTTCTTTCTTTCTTTTTTTTCTCACTTTTCTTCTGAGCTGTGTGGCTGACAGGGTCTTGATGCTCCGGCCAGGTGTCAGGCCTATGCCTCTGAGGTGGGAGAGCTGAATTCAGGACACTGGTCCACCAGAGACCTCCCAGCTCCACGTAATACCAAACAGCAAAAGCTCTCCCACAGATCTCCAGCTCAGCACTAAGCCCCAGCTCCATTCAACGACCAGCAAGCTACACTGCTGGACACACTATGCCAAAAAACTAGCAAGACAGGAGCACAACCCCTCCCATTAGCAGAGAGGCTGCCTAAAATCATAAAAAGGTCACAGAATCCCAAAACACACCACCAGATGTGATCCTACCCACCAGAAAGACAAGATCCAGCCTCATCAATCAGAACACAGGCACTAGTCCCCTCCATCAGGAAGCCTACACAACCCACTGAAACAACCTTAGCCACTGGGGGCAGACACCAAAAACAACGGGAACTACAAACCTGCACCTGCAAAAAGGAGACCCCAAACACAGTAAGTTAAACAAAATGAGAAGACAGAGAAACACACAGCAGATGAAGGAACAAGGGAAAAATCCACCAGACCAAACAAATGAAGATGAAATAGGCAGTCTACCTGAAAAAGAATTCATAGTAATGATAGTAAAGATGATGCAAAATCTTGGAAATAGAATGGAGAAAATACAAGAAATGTTTAACAAGGACCTACAAGAACTAAAGAGCAAACAAACAATGATGAACAACACAATAAATGAACTTAAAAATTCTCTAGAAGGAATCAATAGCAGAATAACTGAGGGAGAAAATGGATAAGTGACCTGGAAGATAAAATAGTGGAAATAACTACTACAGAGCAGAATAAAGAAAAAAGAATGAAAAAAACTGAGAACAGTCTTAGAGACCTCTGGGACAACATTAAAGGAACCAACATTCGAATTATAGGGGTCTCAGAAAAATAAGAGAAAAAGAAAGGGACTGAGAAAATATTTGAAGAGATTATTTCCTATATTCCTGCCCTAATATAGGAAAGGAAATAGTCAATAAAGTCCAGAAAGGGCAGAGAGTTCCATACAGGATAAATCCAAGGGGAAACATGCCAAGACACATATTAATCAAACTATCAAAAATTAAATACAAAGAAAAAATATTAAAAGCAGCAAGGGAAAAACAACAAATAACATACCAGGGAATCCCCATAAGGTTAACAGCTGATCTTTCAGCAGAAACTCTGCAAGTCAGAAGAGAGGGGCAGAACATATTTAAAGTGATGAAAGGGAAAAACCTACAACCAATATAACTCTACCCAGGAAGGATCTCATGCAGATTCAACAGAGAAATTAAAACCTTTACAGGAAAGCAAAAGTTAAAAGAATTAAGCACCACCAAACCAGCTTTACAACAAATGCTAAAGGAACTTCTCTGGGCAGGAAACACAACAGAAGGAAACGACCTACAATAACAAACCCAAAACAAGTAAGAAAATGGTAATAGGAACATACATATCAATAATTACCTTAAATGTAAATGGATTAAATGCTCCAACCAAAATACATAGACTGGCTGAATGGATACAAAAACAAGAGCTGAATATATGCTGTCTACAAGAGACCCAGTTCAGACCTAGGGACACATACAGACTGAAAGTGAGGGGATGGGAAAAGATATTCCATGCAAATGGAAATCAAAAGAAAGCTGGAGTAGCAATTCTCATATCAGACAAAATAGCGTATAAAATAAAGACTATTACAAGGGACAAAGAAGGACACTGCATAATGATCAAGGGATCAATCCAAGAAGAAGATATAACAATTGTAAATGTTTATGCACCCACCATAGGAGCACCTCAACACATAAGGCAAAGGCTAACAGCCATAAAAGGGGAAATCAACAGTAACAGAATCATAGTAGGGGACTTTAACACCCAATTTCACCAATGGACAGATCATCCAAAATGAAAATAAATAAGGAAACACAAGCTTTAAATGATACATTAAACAAGATGGACTTAATTGATATTTATAGGACATTCTATCCAAAAACAACAGAATACACTCTCTTCTCAAGTGCTCATGGAATATTCTCCAGGATAGATGATATCTTGGGTCACAAATCAAGCCTTGGTAAATTTAAGAATATTGAAATCATATCAAGTATCTTTTCTGACCACAACACTATGAGACGAGATATCAATTACAGGAAAAAATCTGTAAAAAATACAAACACATGGAGGCTAAATAATACACTACTAAATAACCAAGAGATCACTGAAGAAATAAAAGAGGAAATCAAAAAATACCTAGACACAAATGACAATGAAAACACAATGACCCGAAACCAATGGGAGGCAGCAAAAGCAGTTTTAAGAGGGAAGTTTATAGCAATACAATCGTACCTCAAGAAACAAGATATTTCTCAAATAAACACCCTAACCTTACACATAAAACAATCAGAGAAAGAAGGGCAACAACAACAACAAAAAACCCAAAGTGAGCAGAAGGAAAGAAATCATAAATATCAGATGAGAAATAGATGAAAAAAATGATGGAAACAATAGCAAAGATCAATAAAACTAAAAGCTGGTTCTTTGAGAAGATAAACAAAATTGATAAACCATTAGCCAGACTCATCAAGAAAAAAAGGGAGAAGACTCAGATCAATAGAATTAGAAATGAAAAAGGGAAAGTAACAACTAACACTGCAGAAATACAAAGGATCATGAGAGATTGCTACAAGCAATGATATGCCAATAAAATGGACAACCTGGAAGAAATGGACAAATTCTTAGAAATGCACAACCTGCCAAGACTGAATCTGGAAGAAATAGAAAATATGAACAGACCAATCACAAGCACTGAAATTGAAACTGTGATTAAAAATCTTCCAACAAACAAAAGCTCAGGACCAGATGGCTTCACAGGCGAATTCTATCAAACATTTAGAGAAGAACTAACACTGATCCTTCTCAAACTCTTCCAAAATATAGCAGAGGGAGGAACACTCCCAAACTCACTCTACAAGGCCACCATCACCCTGATACCAAAACCAGACAAAGATGTCACAAAAAAAGAAAACTACAGGCCAATATCACTAATGAACATTGATGCAAAAATCCTCAACAAAATACTAGCAAACAGAATCCAACAGCACATTAAAAGGATCAGACAACATGATCAAGTGGGGTTTATCCCAGGATGCAAGGATTCTTCAATATACACAAACCAATCAATGTGATACACCATATTAACTAAGTGAAGAATAAAAACCACAAGATCATCTCAATAGAGGCAGAAAAAGCTTTCAACAAAATTCAACAGTCATTTATGATAAAAAACCCTCCAGAAAGTAGGCATAGAGGGAACTTACCTCAACATAATAAAAGTCATATGACAAACCCACAGCCAGCATCGTTCTCAATGGTGAAAAGCTGAAAGCATTTCCTCTAAGATCAGGAACAAGACAAGGTTGCCCACTCTCACCACTCTTATTCAACATAGTTTTGGAAGTTTTAGCCACAGCAATTAGAGAAGAAAAAGAAATAAAAGGAATCCAAATCAGAAAAGTAGAAGTAAAGCTGTCACTGTTTGCAGATGACATGATACTATACATAGAGAATCCTAAAGACACTACCAGAAAACTACTAGAGCTAATCAATGAATTTGGTAAAGTAGCAGGATACATAATTAATGCACAGAAATCTCTTGCATTCCTATATACTAATGATGAAAAATCTGAAAGAGAAATTAAGGAAACACTCTCATTTACCATTGCAACAAAAAGAATAAAATACCTTTTGTCTACCTAAGGAGACAAAAGACCTGTATGCAGAAAACTGTAAGACACTGATGAAAGAAATTAAAGACCATACAAACAGATGGAGAGATATACCATGTTCTTGGATTGGAAGAATCAACACTGTGAAAATGACTATACTACCCAAAGCAATCTACAGATTCAATGCAATCCCTAGCAAACTACCAATGGCATTTTTCACAGATCTAGAACAAAAAATTTCACAATTTGTATGGAAACACAAAAGACCACGAATAGCCAAAGCAATCTTGAGAAAGAAAAATGGAGCTGGAGGAATCAGGCTCCCAGACTTCAGACTATACTACAAAGCTATGGTAATCAAGACAGTATGGTACTGGCACAAAAACAGAAATATATATCAATGAAAGGATATATAGGATAGGATAGAAAGGATAGAAAGCCCAGAGATAAACCCACGCACATATGGTTACCTTATGTTTGATAAAGGAAGCAAGAATATACAATGGAGAAAAGACAGCCCCTTCCATAAGTGGTGCTGGGAAAACTGGACAGCTACATGTAAAAGTATGAAATTAGAACACTCCCTAACACCATACACAAAAATAAACTCAAAATGGATTAAAGACCTAAATGTAAGACTAGACACTATAAAACTCTTAGAGGAAAACATAGGCAGAACACTCTTTGACATAAATCACAGCAAGATCCTTTGTGACCCACCTCCTAGAGAAAGGGAAATAAAAACAAAAATAAACAAATGGGACCTAATGAAACTTAAAAGCTTTTGCACAGCAAAGGAAAATATAAATGAGACGAAAATACAAACCTCAAAACAGGAGAAAATATTTGCAAATGAAGCAACTGACAAAGGATTAATTTCCAAAATATACACGCAGCTCATGCAGCTCAATATCAGAAAAATAAACAACCCAATCCAAAAATGGGCAGAAGACCTAAATAGACATTTCTCCAAAGAAGGTATAGAGATTGCCAACAAACACATGAAAGGATGCTCAACATCACTAATCATCAGAGAAATGCAAGTCAAAACTCCAATGAGGTATCACCTCACACCAGTCGGAATGGCCATCATCAAAAAATCTACAAACAATAAACACTGAAGAGGGTGTGGAGAAAAGGGAACCCTCTTGCACTGTTGGTGGGAATGTAAATTGATACAGCCACTATGGAGAACATTACGGAGGTTCCTCAATAAACTAAAAATAGAACTACCATATGACCCAGCAATCCCACTACTGGGCATATACTCTGAGAAAACATAATTCAAAAGGAGTCATGTACCACAATGTTCATTGCAGCTCTATTTACAATAACCAGGACATGGAAGCAACCTAAGTGTCCATCGACAGATGAATGGATAAAGAAGATGTGACACATATATACAATGGAATATTACTCAGCCATAAAAAGAAATGAAATTGAGTTATATGTAGTGAGGTGGAAGGTCCTAGAGTCTGTCATACGGAATGAAGTAAGTCAGAAAGAGAAAAACAAATACTGCATGCTAACACATATATATGGAATCGAAAAGAAAAAAATGTTTCTGAAGAACCTAGGGGCAGGACAGGAATAAAGATGCAGATGTACAGAATGGACTTGAGGACACGGGGAGGGGAAAGGGGAAGCTGGGATGAAGTGAGAGATTGGTATGGACTTATATATATTACCAAATGTAAAATAGCTAGTGGGAAGCAGCTGCATAGCACAGGGAGATCAGCTCGGTGCTTTGTGACCACCTAGAGGGATGGGATAGGGAGGGTAGGAGGGAGATGCAAGAGGGTGGAGATATGGGATATATGTATATGTATAGCTGATTCACTTTGTTATAAAGCAGAAACTAACACACCATTGTAAAGCAATTATACTCCAATAAAGATGTTAAAAAATAAAAATAAGATTGAATTAAAGCTCAGTATGAAGACTTCTTTACCTTCCTATAAATGCATTCTTTCTTTCTAGCTTCCATCTTGACCTCGGTGAAGAGCTTTTCCATGGAGCTTGTTTCCTGTTACCTGTTTAATTTACCATAATAAGAATGTCCCTAAATGTCGTGAATCATTTCTATGTGGGTCTTACTTACAGGTGAATAACAGCGCCATGACTCTATGATATCAGAATAGGCCATGTAATCACATGCTTTCAGAATTGACAGGGCACAAAAATTTCCTGGAGTACCTCTTATTTTGATGAGGGAAATATAACTCAGAAAAATAAAATGGCCTGTGAAAGACTGCACATCTAGGATGTACAGAGCTGGGACTAGACCTTATGGTACCTGCTTTTGTTTTCTGGCCCAGGGGTCTTCTCACTACTTGACAGGTCTAATTAATGGATGATGAGTCTAAAGATGTAAGAATAATTAGAATACAGTGGAAGCTTCAAAAGCAAGGAAATTCCATTAGAGAATGTTGATCAGGAGAGTATAAAATTTACTAAGTAGAGAACATTTATGTAGAGTAAAACCAAATAGGTATATTTTAAAAGATTATCCTTTCTGGCAAAGATCGCAGTTTCTAGATAGACACATAAAGAGGAAAAGAGAAAACGGCCTTCTATTTAGCCAGTCAGATCACCAGAAGCAATCTCTGCAATTAATGTGTGACCTACATAATAACCAGATCCTTCTCACAACTAAATGATAATCCTCTGATACCAAATGACTTTGCCCTGGGCTAAAGGAAGTCACCTTGCCCACAGTCATGCCCCCTTCTCAAAGGCAGCTGCTTCCAATGATCGACTGAAGCAGGGGCTATAAAAACCTGGTCCCCTCGCCTTAATACAAGACAACTCTGAAGAGCCACGCCAGCTCCAGAGCTCTCTGTGTGATCAGCTGGTCTTTCTTGTGACTCTATTATGATTTCACTTCTCCCTCTTTTCAGACCTGCTTTCGTTCCTCTGCCTTATGTGTTGTTCCTGAGAGTACTTCTCAATAAACTTTCCACTTGCAAGTTCATCCTGGGAACTGGACATAAAACAAACAGCTTAAAACAAACATTTGCAGTTAACACGTCGTCTACCAACAATAGCACTGTCACTGATTAAACAGGGAAGCTCTGTGCTCTTCCTGAGCTACCGCAGCTGAGTTAAGGAGGGGAAGGGGTCCATTAGGGAGGCTCAGGGCTTCCATGTCTCTGCACAATAGTATTGTTTCTTAGACTCAGAGGACTCAGTGACTCATCTCCAAAAGATTTCTAATCACTTCCCATATCCATAGAATTCATAGAGGCCATGAAATTCCCAAGAGGATACAGTTCTCAAAGGAAAAAAGTACAGACAGAAACTCAGAGACTGCAAGAGCCACATCAGGTGGTCACAGCCAGCACTTTGCAAAATATACTGTCAGGAAGCACATTTTTCCTTGGCCATCAACTCATAAATATGCAGAAGTTAATTAGCATAGCTATGATTCAACTGGAGTTTATTATGTACTATACTAACTTTAACCTATTTTATCTAATGTAGTTGTCAAAATAGCCTATGGTGTAGCGCTATTACTAACCCAAGTTTACAAATAAAGAGATAGAGACATGGTACACAGCTGGCGAGTAGGGGAGCCAAGGTTTAAACCCAGCAGTCTTAAGTTCAGACTCCAAAAGTTAACCACTTAATCATCCTACTTTTAAAGAACTGTTCTTTTAGTAATTTATGGACAAAACAACTTGCAGACTTAATAACAATGTTCCCCAAATAAGACATGGGCCTGTTGAGCAACCAGAGTGAATCAGGGACCCAGAGAGGAAGGTCACCCATGAGATCTGGTGAAGCATTTTCACCAGCTTCTTAACTGAAGAGGAGCTGGGACTGACAGCACCAATCCTGAGGTAGAGTTTCCTGTGCTCCTGGCTTCAACAGAGCAAACTCTCATTAGATAACGTGTGTTCAGCCATTTACAGCGAATCTTCTAGTTGTCTACGGTGAATTTCAAAATGAAGATTTCCCTTTAGTATAATTATTAGATACATATCTGAAATGGTTCCACTTCATCTAACTGAAAGAATAAGGTCTGGGTGTCTAGAAGGAGCAAAACTGGAGATGCAGCTCCCCTGTCTTAATACGGTTTTTTTCTTTTGTTTTGCTTTGTTTTCTCTGTGATACGCCACATAGCCTCTAAAACTGCCATTTTCATCCAAAGAGAATTTAGGAAATGACTGACTTATGTCTCAAATTTAAAAAGAGGAGAAAGCTCAGAAAGAGTATGATTTGCTTATCCTGAACTCCAAGGTGGTTGATGAATATTCACAGATGAGCTATCCATTACAAGGACAGTAAATGTGAAGCACAGATCAAAAGAGGGTTTTTTTAATGAAGAAAATATATAATATTTCACAAGAAAAAAATGAATTTTGAAGAATTATATTTCTGCTTTACTTTTGTATTTTTATGTATAGAATTGTCATTCAATTATAACTCATAATGAAGATAGACTCTATAATTTATTGTAATTTCAAATGGGAAAGCAAGTGAAAATATTGCCCAGATCCACATACTAGGTAATTTTTAAATAAATCCATGTTGAAATTAATGTAAGAAAGGAGATTTCACTTTACTCTCTTGAGTAAAGTTAGTAAGTCTTACTACTAACCATCACTACTAAGTGATGGTTAGTAGAACCATCACTTTAATTTCAGATTCTCTTTTTTTCTTAAACCATCACTAATAGGCAATAGGTTCAAAGCAGTTTCTGCCCTGGTCTATAACATACTCTGCACTATTCATTCAGAGCACAAACTTGGGGCTGTCACATAGCATCCCAGGAAGATGCACACACAGGGGAAGATCAGATAATAAGTTTTTCTATGATTGAAACAAAAACTTTGATCTCAGCAATTGTATTATCTGGTACCTTTTAGGATCCATAATCTTAAGGAAAAAATAGTTTCCAATGAATTAATAATAGCCTGAGACTCAACACAGTGCAGTAATTTTCACTGCAGTACTTGTTTCTTGTATAGTCACACTTGGTTAGTATTTGAAATTTGGAGGAATTGCAATGTGCATGGTTTTCAAAGCCCTTTACAGAATTTCATTTTTATCATTCAGAAAGAGTCAATGAAAAGGTAATAAGAAAAGCTCTATGGGATATTTTTATAGGAGTGTCAGAAGCCAGTAAGTTAACTACATGAAAGAACCCAAATTGTACAGTTTCAGCAGAAACACTTCAGAGACTTTATATGTAGTATTTTAACTTTTACATGCCCTGGGAGGAAAAAAGAGTGCTGGCTACAAAATCAAATAAGGAGAGGAAAAGAAAAAATCATATGCTTAAGAATAATTACAGTTTCAACTTATCTACAAATGAAATGTGAAGTTTTAAAGATAAAGTATAATGATATTGAGCTTCTTTGGTGTGTTTAAAATATTGCCAAGAAAGAAAATTCTCATTTCCCGTGCTAACTCATCCAAGATTTCCACAATATGGAAGTTAGTCTGGGTAGCTTAATTGAATGATATCAACTTCTCCACAAGTCCATTTTCTCTTGTTTTGCTTTTAGTAGAGATGAAAAATATCAGATCGCCATCTCTATAAACTAAACTATTATAATTCAAGTCTGCATTAGGTCACTCATCTGACACTTTTAAAATTAAAAGCATCTCAATTATTTTGACCTCTTCTCAAGCCATTAAACCTTCTTGTTAATTTCAGCAAACATTTACACATATTATTGTCATGATAATAAAAGCAATATTAAAATAGAACACTTCCTTGGCCATGAAAACCATAAATGAGAAGAAAAATCTAATAACAGCAAACAATGAACAGACCTATCATCAATATGAGTGCTTAATACTATGCTTCACTTAAAACTAAATTTCAGTGAGATTCGCAGGTCAGGTCCATCACTTTGACTAAGTCATATAGTCCAAATAAAATGGCAGTAAGAAGCTGTACATTGTGCATCTGTCATAAAGGCAGTTAAAACCAATATCATGTGGCTTAACGGACCTGTGGTTGCACTGGTGCCTGCTACTGCAGTTTTCCCAGTCTTTCTCTTCTCTTTCTCCAGATCAGCCAAATCACTTTGACAACCAACTGGTACTTTGGAATCCAGGCCAGCTTGACTTGAGTGCAGTTTCTTGGATCTGTCTACATGGAGACTCTGAAATGACATAGGCCGGGTGATTGATTTCACAAGTAAATTATCAGTCCAAACTAAATGTTTCCCAGAGGTAGGACAAGGATAAACATTTATCATATGGCAAGTTATTTCTGTATATCTGAAACAGAACATTCTATATGTCAGAGTGAGTTACAGATTATATCTTCATCAACCTATTTTGGTAATCTAGGTGTTGAATTTTTTAGGCAATCTAAGTGACTAAAGTAAGAAGTCATCTCAGACATAGAATATCATCTTCAGAGACCATTTGTGTATATTACTTTCTTTTGTGGAGCTTATAAAATACTTTTATTTATAACTTTTTCACTCAGTTTTTATTCTTATAGTTTAGTAATCCAGCATTTCATTACATATTACATAATTATTTATTATATAATGAACAGGATTCATTTTGTATTATCTGTACCTTTTATATTATAAAACTAATCATAATATTTACTTTAAAATAACCCACATTTTTACCAGCGTTATCCAAATTTGATAAAGCTCCTCTAGTCAATTTTAGAATGATAATTCATCCTAACAATGAATTATTAAGGCAAAACATCAATGGACTCTAAAACACATCTCACATATAAGAAATGTCATAGTGTTTGATGTAGTACTGACATATTGTATTCTTCAAAAGAATCATCATATAGGAGCAAACACTAAAGACGTAAAAAGGAAATTGAACTTTCAGCACATTGCTTCATAGCGAAATTCAGAATAGAAGTTTTTCAGTTTGAATCTGATTACAAAATATTCAGATTCATAGAGTCAAAAGTAGCCAGTGAATTTTGGCCATCCACACTAGCCATTTTGGTTCACTGAAGGATAGCATAATGAACAACTTTCCTCAAGTTTCTCTTATAGACTGTGTACAGCATTAAATTCATTAAATATTCATTAAAAGCTTGAATCAAAGGCTTTTAAAGCTTGGAAAGAGCCAATAAGGAAATTAGGGTCCAGAATGATTAAACAATTTACCCAAATTAACAGAATGAACAGTGCCACGCCTCAGGGATATGTCTCCCATCCCTTAGTCCAGTGCTCTTCCCATCACTCTGTGATCCATTTGTTCATTTATTCATTCAATGTGGTGGACCAGTTGCACCCATGGCCCCAATTCTTCACTTCTCTCTGTATACATGTCCTTTCTGTGTAATCTTGCAGTGCCCTCCTACTGTGACTTTTGACTTGTCCATGTGACTTTTTCTGGACCAACGGAATATTGACACATGTGACACAGAGAGTTGAAAGATGCTTGCATAATTGGTTTTGCTCATTCTTGCCCTTCCCCTGTGCCATGAGAACATGCCTAGACTAGTCTTCTGGAGGATGAGCAGGACAGAAAACAGAATCATGTTACCCTAGTCATCCAAGCTAAGACAACCAACAGCCAGAAGAGACTCAGATATTTGGGCAAACCCAACCCAGATCAGCTAAAACTAATTCAGGTCAGCTGAACCCCAGAGCCTCATGAAAAATGTGTTTTTTACTGGGTGCCTCTAAGTTTTTCTGGTGAGTATGCAGCATTGCGTGGCGACAGATAACTGGCACATCCAACAACCATTTATATATAGTATCCCAGATACTAGGAGTATTGTGAGAATATAACTTAGTCTCTAAATTGTTCAACTACAATTTCTTAAACTGTTTAAGCAGAGAATTAAGAGTGTGGTAAGTCATTTGTAGATAATTCTCAAATTCCTTCTTAAATGACAAAAGATGGAATCCTGATGGTACTACCAGGGACAACTCAAAAGATCAGTTTGAATGTTGATATTAACTAGAACTAACCCACTACACTTGTTTACATTTGACTCATCCACAGCCCACAGAAAGCTAAGTCCATCACTTGATATGAATTTTTAAATTTATTGTCAAGCATGTACTACCACATAGCTTTGAAAAAAAATACTTTTCCTGATTTTGAATTAGATACTTTGGAAAAAGTATTATTATTTCAAGTTATTAGATGAGTATTAAATCATAGTTTCTCAATACTGAGCAATAAACTAGATTAAAGAAGGAATGTAGCTTCCTGCTTTTTCATACCAAATTCAATTGATGATATTAAGTGAGGAATTGAATGATATTAAGTGAGGAATTGAAATGTTAGAAAAAGTTCATGCAAATTATGTAATTTACAGTATATCCCAGACTTCAGAGAAGAAACGCAGAATTTAAATAAAATTGTTAAACCTGAAAGCTTAACATGAAAGGTTGAGGAGAGAAAATGAACTCTTGGTCAGAATGGATCAAGTATTGTAAAGGCCTGGTGCTTCTTGGTGCAAACCTCTGGCAGGTTGGACATTTTATTTATTTATTTTTTCTCTCCTTTTTTTTTTTTCTTTTTAACATGTTTATTGGAGTATAATTGCTTTACAATGGTGTGTTAGTTTCTGCTTTATAACAAAGTGAATCAGCTATACATATACATATATCCCCATATCTCCTCCCTCTTGTGTCTGCCTCCCACTCTCCCTATCCCACTCCTCTAGGTGGACACAAAGGACCGAACTGATCTCCCTGTGCTATGTGGCTGCTTCCCACTAGCTATTTTACATTTGGTAGTGTATATATGTCCATGCCACTCTCTCACTTTGTCCCAGCTTACTCTTCCCCCTCCCCGTGTCCTCATCTCCATTCTCTATGCCTGTGTCTTTATTCCTGTCCTGCACCTAGGGTCTTCAGAACCATTTTTGGTTTTAGATTCCATATATATGTGTTAGCATACAGTATTTGTTTTTCTCTTTCTGACTTACTTCATTCTTTATGACAGACTCTAGGTCCATCCACCTCACTACAAATAACTCAATTGTGTTTCTTTTTATGGCTGAGTAATATTCCATTGCATATATGTGCCACATCTTCTTTATCCATTCATCTGTCAATGGACACTTACGCTGCTTCCATGAGGTTGGACATTTTATAATATTAGCATTTAATGCTAATATTAGCCTATTAGCATTTCAACAATTAAAAATCCCACTTTGCTAGAGGTAGTCCCCACATTTTGGTCTCTGTCAGGCTTTCCAGGCTCTTCTTTGCTTTAGTTATTACAGCCAAGCTCCTGTTCCCAGGCCCCAGTGAGGCAGTCATCTCTTAAGCTACTAACCCTGACATGTTCTCTAATCCTTATTTCCTTAGCCCTTCCCTCCAGGTCCCTGAGTCTTCAAACCATCTCCAGGTATTGATTTTCTGCTACAATAAAATTCCCATAATGCTCCATTTTTTACTGCCAATTGCTCTCCACTGAGCACCAGTTCCCCACCCCATCCCACCTCCCACTCTGCCCCCGTCTCTCTCTCCCTCTCTTCTCTCCTATCTCTCAGATTCTTCCACTGTGCCTTTGGAAATTTCACCGCATACTTAACTTTCTTTCAGAACATTTCCTCTACCTTCCAACCTTGACTAAAATTCCACTCTCCACTGAGGACAGCACTTCTGTCGCAAATGAAGATGGCTGCTTATTCCTCAACACCCTAGATACCCTCAGGCTGATGATACTCTGGCACCTAGTGCTGTCCATTGCATCCTTAACTCCTTTCAAAAAATCCCTGCTGCTTTGACATTCTTGCCATCTAGCTATGCACTATCTCCTTTATTGTTGGTATCATTTACCTACTAATCTCTAGTCACAATTCATCCTTCATAAAAAGACTGGATTATTGTTTTCTCTTCTAGCCCCATGATCCTGAATGATGTTCACATCTACACAAACATTCCATTCAACACCTTGACTGGATCTCCTTATTACAAATGAACTTTTCATTTCTCTACCTTAGCCTTTCACGCCTAGAGTCAAGTCTGAAACCTGACATAACCTGAACATTTTCCACTTTCAAAATCACTAAATGTCCTCCTCTCTCACCTAATCTCCTGTCCTCAAGTAGAGTGTCTCTCTCTCTCTACTACAGCGAATGCTCTCACTTCCTAGAGTGCTTTCACCAAGACTATACTTGGATCTCATTAGGACCTCAGATCCACTAGTGTTCTAGAATCTTTTCCTTTTTTTCTCTACATAGCATCCATCCTAGTTCTAAAACTTAAGTCTGGTCTGTAATCTGTCAGACTTTACCTTTTTCCCATCAGCAGTGTATGCTGTGTCTAGTCACCTCCCTATGCTTGGCTTCTGACCAATCATTCTTAGTCTTTTTTTGCTGGTTCAACCTCCTTTACCTAAACATTGACTGTAAAAGTATCTCAAGGTTTTGTTACTGACCCAGCTTTCTTTTTACCACCCCTAGGTAATCCCAACAATCACGTGGCTTAATTTACCATCTACTGTGTATGTTTATGATTCCAGGGGTGGGTGGGGAGAGATGTATGAAATGGGATGAGGCAGGGGTTTGTATGCCATGACAAGCACTCTGGACTCCAATTCTAATGTCCTTTAGCTCTACAATCCCACCCCTCTCCCCTCCTGTCTTGTGGCTCAGCTATTTCATTTGCCTAGAACATTGTTCACTAACTCTTCTTCCTTAATTTTACTAAGTCCGGGGCTCCTACAAGTTTCTCCTCAGCAATTTTCACAAATGCAATTAAATAATACCTGGTTTAATGTTTAGTGTCTATCTTCTGATTAAAATAGAAATCCACTGAAAATAAAGACTATGTCTTTCCTATTCACCATTCTTAGTCCTTATTTCGGCATTTAAATATAGTAAATATTAAATAGCTATATATTAAATGAATGAAGAAATGCATGAATAATATACAGACTTAATTTTTATGACTTTTAAAGAAAAAGAGGCCAGCTTATCAATGAACAATACATAGTCACATGTTCACATGTTAGGAGTGATAGCCACTCACTCCTAACAGTAAAACATTATATAGTCGAAAGGCACACACATTTTTAACTTCTTTTATCCATTAAAAAAAACACATCACAAATCCCATGCTTTTAAATGAACTCATTGCTGCAATCATTGCAAACACTATGGTTATGTAACATCCCATACATATGTCTGATTCAAGTTAGACTGGTCACTATCTATGGAAACTATAAATCAAATAATGGTGATGCCAGGGAAAGTGAGAACTTCAGAGTGTATACACATATTCCTGAGGCATGAGATTGTGGCCTGATAATAATAGAAGCAATAAAACCCTCTGTCAGGCACTGCTGCAGTGATGTCAAGCTTTCAACCTGAAGATCAAGTCCATAGAAAAATGAGAAAAATAAGATGTGTGCAAAGAATAGAGAGGAACACAGATAAATTTGAATTGGCAGGCCTCGGACCTTTGTGACCACTCTATAGTACTTGAAAAATAGATCCTGTTCATTTTGTGTAATTTCCATTTAACTTGTCATTAGAAATGAGTCATTAACATCCTGTCTGCTAATATAAAATGACTATTAAATTATTTTTCATGTTATTCTTGGCTTGGAGTTTGAGTACGGCTTTTAGTGTTCTTGCTGAAAGCAATGATCCAATTACAAGGTACTGGATATTTTCCTCATGTACAAAGAAAGGAACAAATAAACACTGCCCCAAAAAAGTCAACCCAGACATCTATGAAAAACATTGAAAGACTTTTTCAAATCTATCTTTCATCTCATACCTCAGGCCATGTTGTTGGGTAAAAATTACCCTTTTCCAAACAATTTATTGAGATTCCCAGTTCATGATTACATTCACTTTGTGTCTTTTCTCCCCAAGGGCAAATAAGGTTTGCTTTTCAAACTTAGAAAGCCATATAGGGACTGTCTTGGCCCAGGGACTAAACATCATCCTCATTTAAAACAACATGAAGTATCCCAGATAATGTACTTTACTTTTTACTTTACAAAAAGTCAATCACTCTCCTAACAGACTAAAAAAAGTGACCTCCTTCTCTGCTTATATAAACAACTGCTCCTTTCCACTGCCTGTACTTTTTCATTTCAGAGTAGTGAACTCAAGGGATAGCTGAGAAGAAATTTCAAATGATATTCAGGAAAAAATTTCTCATGAACTTTCTTCCTCAGAATTAAATTCTACTTAAGACAAAAACAATAGTAACAATAATCAGAGCCTATACATTAAAATAAAGGATCAAAATCCAACCACAAGAAATACAGGTTTGCTGTGCACAATCAAATTATCATTCCGGGAGAACATGTAATCCTCTATATAGTCTTTCTAATGTGTGTGTGTGTGTGTGTGTGTGTGTGTGTGTGTGTGTGTGTGTGTGTGTGTGTGCACGCATGTGTGCGTTTGCATGTGTTTTCTCTTTTGTTCGTTATATGGTTGAATCACCATAAATAATTTAGAAGGTTATCAAGTGGTTTAGAAAAAGTAATAAATTCTCATTGTGCACTATACAGATTCAATTAAATGGAGACAAATGTTTGGGTTTTTTTCCTGAGGAAAATATTTAAACAAGCAAGACTATAAACTGCAAGTAATCTAAAATGGATCAATCCATATAAATAGTCCTCTCTTTCAGACAATAATCTGAGGTTTCACACAATTATCCATGTATACAAATTAACTGTCTTTTCTGCAAACAAAACATTCTTCATACCAACTGAAAGAGACTGCTTTTGAGCTTCTTCCGCCCAATTCCAAAGACAAGCCACCTTTGACACCGTTCCTGTCCCTTCCAGCCTTAGGTTGTTTGCGGGCAGTGGGTGGGAGGGCATGGGGGTTGCCCAGGCCTGTAGTAGGCAGGCCTCATTTCTTCAGCCCATCAGAAGCCCATCTCCACCTTTCCCATTCCCAGAGCTTCAGGCTGTGGTCTTCCTGGGTGAGACCCTTTGCTGGCATCACTTACGCTCCTCAGCCAGGGCTCTTCCCCCCTCAACCACGCACACCTTCTTCTTCCGTTGGGATCACACTGGCCAGGCTCTGAGCTGGCGACTGACTGGGGGCCTCAGCAACAGTCCCAGGTGCATGCATGTGGCTTGACACTTAGATGCTCTTGCACCTAATTGTGATTACCAGGTGGGACCAAGCCCCCTTTTTCCAGCCTGCTGCATGTATCATCAGAAGCTCAGACATTTAAAAGAGTTGGGGTTTTCTATTTGCATTGCCCTTTCCTTTGGGTCAGAGAAGAGACAATTGGCCCACGGAAAAGAAAGATGCCTGTATCTGCTTCCCTAGTTGCCCTGATAAGAGATGAGAATCTTCCATCTCTGCCCTTCAAGGACCTCCTCTTCCTGATGGACTTGCTGGGACCAGATCCAAAGAAGACTATCCCTTTTGGAACTGTGATTAGAGATCTTATCACCCATCATACATCATACATCACAGATTATACGATGTTTTCTGGGAAAGAAGCCCTTCATTTACTATTAAGCCTACTTTAAACCTTTAAGCCTACTTTCAAAGACCTGTTTCCAGAACATATTATGTACTAAAGGAAGATATTATAACTACTCACATATTTCAGTTGCACCGTTCTCTCTTTGCTGAAAACTGGCAACTAGACAATTTGACATCTAGAAGTCCCACCATCCTGATGTGATGTTGATTTGGCCACTGCCTTGGGAAAAATCAAATCCTAGCTTCAAATGCAAGAAGAACTCAATATAATCACACACCTTGATTGAAAGAAATTTAAGAATTTTCCTCCAGACTCTCAGGGCAGAGAACCTCTTTACACTGTTCTGTAAAGCTCAATTCAATCTACTTCTTGCCACTCTAATATTCTATGAACTTAGCCAAAGATGAAATGGACACTTGAGGTAAATGCTTAACCAACATATCTTTATTTTAAAATAAGGTCAGAAGAGACAGCTAACCTATACATTTGTTATTCTTAAGGAAATAAATGAGAAGTCTGGCTGCCCTCAAAGATGTTTGCCTCATTAGATAATGGACAAGTGTGCAAAAACGTTTGCTATTTTAGAGCTGCTGTGACAAGTGCATCCCCTACAAAATACCAAGGTTGCCTTACTTATAGCGTTGCTGTTATGAACACTGGAATAGCTCTTTGTGTATAAATAAATTTTCTTCTTTTTCTTTATTTTGCCTTCCTGAAAATTTTAAAAGTATTAATTCACATGGTTATTATTTATAACTTTCACGGCTCCTATCTTAATTGGAAAATCTTAACTCTTAGACTCTGTAAGGGTAATTTGTGGCCAAAGGGCAGGAAAATTAATCTTAATTTGAATTGGAGAACAGAAATTCCAGCAACATAAATTATGTGACACACTTTTTTTGTTTAGATTAGTTTTTGGTGAAATTAGTTTTGAATCAGTAGACATATGAATAGCATTTGAAAAATGTCCAGCAGAGCAATGCTTGCTGCAGATGGCAGATGGGAACTGCAGTGTACCATATAATAGTTCTGTATCTATAAAAAGAATTCTAAATTCATTTCTTA
Organism: Lagenorhynchus albirostris; assembly: GCF_949774975.1. Lineage (NCBI taxonomy): Eukaryota > Metazoa > Chordata > Mammalia > Artiodactyla > Delphinidae > Lagenorhynchus > Lagenorhynchus albirostris. The sequence continues at coordinate 34,085,442 of NC_083106.1, read as the reverse complement.
AAAATTACATTTGAAATCTTTTTAACCTTCTGGGTGTTAGAACACAGACTTTCACATGAGTCTTTGAAAGGCATCCATCCTGGCAACCTGATTTAAAGCATTGCTATACTATTATTTGAGCTAGCAACAATTTTGTTGAGTACAATTTACTATTTCTTCAGCTATTTGCATTATATGAAATGTTAAATGGCATTCTTGCCATCAAAGTGTTGCTAAAATGTAAAAATCCCCTGCTATCGTGAACAAGAGACCAACATAGGATGTAGTCCTTGAAGGCTGCTTCCCACCTCCTCACCTCAAGCCTGGCAACATTCCTTTGAAACCCTTTCCCATGAAGGCTGCCTTTCTGACCTCTTTCTACTCACACACCCTACTCCCCAACCCCTTTATAAAGCATTGTCTGGCACCACCATCCAACGACTTCTCTAAATTTCTACACAATCCTGGCATGACCCTTCCATCATCTCCAGGATCCTCTCCCACTTTGCTCACAATGCCCTCTTCGGCTCCTGTCCTGCTCTTTGCCATCCCTCTACCAGCATGACGTCAGAGGACTTTCATGCTCACACCTCTGTGGAACTTTATTTTCTACTCTTTTTTAACCTCTTGTAAGTACAGTCAGAACTTGGACTTCATTGTTCCTCAGAATTTCTCCATCATCAAGATCTTGAGTTCTAGCGCTCTCTTCTGTGCTCACACTTGCTTAGTTAGCCCTGTTCTTTCCGCTCAGTCTTCAAGTCACTTCACTCTATTAGCCTCCTCCTTGCCTCACTAAGGCAAGGACTGAGGGGTCCTTAGACTAAGGACTAAGGGGTCCTTAGAACCCACATGTTAATAGTTTTCTCACTGTGGTTGTGAGATTCTCATTTTCCATTCCACTCTCTTTGCCAATCCCTAATAGTCACTTTCTGTTCTCTCACTCACAAAGAGGTAGCTCATTGCTGGTTTAAAAAAAAAAGTCTTATAATTTTCCTATTTGTCTCTGACGTAAGTTCGTGTTGCCTGGTGACATCGGGTCCTCAGTGTTGCTCAGTAATCTGAGGATCTCTGCTTCAGTTCCTTGTGAGGCATCCATAGATGACGTTCCAAAATCTTTTCCTCCTTTATCAAGCTCACAGTTGCAACCTGGCATTCCTCAATCATAGGACGTTATGTAATCACTTAATTTATTGATATCATGGCCATCTGAAATCAATTTCCACAGCTTTCTTGTCTTTTCTTAGAAAGTCACTTAATCTCTTCTTCTTTCTGACTTACAAAGCATCCTGCCCTCTTTATAAAGTAAGTGCCTCTTCCTCTGACTGTGACCCTTTCTCTCCCACTTTGCCCTTGACTCAATTACTCTGCCCACTTCTACTGTATTCTCTGACTCTGCCTCTCCATTTCTTCATTCATTTTCTGCCAAACTTTAGTGAGACTGATCTATTCTTACTGCTCCTTTTCCTTCCCTCCCACTTACGTATTAACTGGTATTTACTGCATGGAATCTGGTTTCTGTTCCTACCACTTGATTTAAAATATTTTCACCAATAACTTTCTAATCATCAGTCATAAATCCCATGGCCTTTATTCAGACCTCGTGGTTCCTGAGCTTTCGGCTGCACATAACTGTTAACCACCTCACATTTTTTTAAATACGTTTTCCCCTCAGTCTCCAGAAACACTGTACTCTCTTGGATCCTCGTTCACTCATCTCTTTCTCCACCTTTTCTCTTTCCTACCAGCCTCTAAATCAGTGATCTCTAAACCATTCTGATCACGTGTTCATAACAAAAAAAATTTAAGTATAAAACATAAATTTGATGCATGTGCCAATACATAAAAGTACATATAGTTATGTGTATTTACTCTACCAATTCATCATATGCATTATAAAACTCAAAGTAGAAACTTTAAAAATAATAAAGTTGAAATAAAAATATTTTAAGCAAAATTTTATTTCATTTATTAATAATACTGAGAAAAATGATTGAATAGTTTTCATTATTTTCTAAATCTTGGTTTAACACTTTGTGTTATAGCAATTCAATTGTTTCCTTCACAATCCAGTTGATTTATAAACTGAGTTTAAATGGTTAAACTGAGTATAAACCACAGAAAATGATGCTTCACAAAAATACATGGATCCGAATGGGAAAAGTACATTGTTAATCGCTCTCACTAACTCATGAGGCATATTTTTCAACAATGTCTACTAATTTTGCAAAGATAATGTTGAAGTTAGCTAGTAACACCCTATCTTCCCTAATGTACAACTGTTTTTTAAAAACTAAACAGATTTGAGTTGATAGTTAATTAATATTTTAACTACTGTGTTCAAAACCCACTGAAATTCTTTGGAAGAATTAGTAAATGGTTAAAAATTTTGTTTCTAAGTTTTTAAAGTTTGTAGGATGAGAGGTTTTATATGTTGCACATTGTTTTCAGGAATGAAAGCACATAGCATTCAGAAATATTTCAAAACAATACATTTTTAAAATCTTCATTATAGATGATTCTTTTATGACAGTTATTTTTTGTCCTTTTAATTGAAGGGCCAGCTCAATTGTGAACGTGTGTGTGTATTCCTCTAGGTTACAGATTACCGACAGGCACTTGGAGTCATGGATTAGGTAGGTGAATTTGAACACTTGACTTTTGTAAAATAAATCTTAATACTAATAATCTTCAATTTTGGAAAAAATAATTTGTCATAATTTATAAATCTTTATATGGCACAAGAGAATGTCATAATCATTCCCCACCTCACAAAGTTTAATGAGGATACTACTATATTTTTTACTTTTGTTTCTATAAATTAACCATATTCAAAACATCCTGCAGGACTTTGTAAACTTTTGGCTACAGTTTCTTTGCTATAGTAACTTGCGTATAATGACACTGGGAATGCATTTCATATGTGGATTCATCACTCTAATCTTCCTGTAGGATCACTTTTAAAACTTCTAGACAAGGCAGCTCCTCTATCAACTAGTTGGACTTTGTTCACCCATAAATCAATGCTTTCACTAAAGAAATTATTAAGGTATAGAATCATGGCTTCTCCAATGCATCAAAAAATACTTTATGGGTTTTATTACTGAAGCACTATCTAGCAAATATAATAAACATGCATGTCAGGAAAAAACTGAACTCTCTTGCAACTTTATAGAAAATCTCCCTCACTGAGTCATTTGTTTGTACAAATAATAATAATAGCTAACATTTATTTTGTGCTTACTAAGTGTCAGGCACTATTCTATGCCTGTTACATGTATTAGCATATTGAAATCTTCAGCATTTTTTGTCTATACATCTTCTAAGAGTATTTTCATAAAATGAAATGGTTTTAATTTGTCACCATATTGCTTCTTTGTATTACATTAGTCATTTTTAGGAAGAACTAGTTTACACAATAATATGTAATTCTTTTCTTTACTACTATTGGAAAAACTCAAAAGAGTTAACATTAGTTTTAGTGAACTTTAAATATAATGAAGTACTGGATTTAGAATAACATAATTATAAACAGCACTGACTACAGTCAATTGTCTTCATATTCTTACTGCTTAGTTTTCAAATATATTGTTAATCACTAAGGTTTCATTTTCTCAGTTGCTAACGTCACATAACACAGTACAAAATATGGTGAAGTTCGTTGTTGCTTAGAGTGGTTGTAAATCCTTATTTCAATCTTTTTGATAATTTCAATTTTTTGGCTGACATCTTGATGGGGATGATTAATTCATCTTCTTTTTTTTTTTCCTTTCAATGTGGCTGATGGAGAGATATTAGAAGTGTGAAAATTGTCAGGTCTATTTTTTGTTTTGCTTACATTATAAGTACAATATTTTAATAAATTTATTTACTAAGGTATATAATACTCTCAGAAAAATGCACACATAATGACAGCTCAATGACTTGATACAGATTGGATGCACCTATGTAACCACTACCACCTATGTAAGATCTGAAAATAGAATGTTAATAGCACCTCAGCAGCTCCTTCATGCCCCAACCCACTCACATTTCCAATTCCTCTTCTCCAAAGCTAAACACTATCTTGACTTCTAATATCATAGATTAGTTTTCTTTCTTGTTTGGAAACTTTATATACTGTGAATAACAGAGTATATCCTCTTTTGTGGCTGGATTCTTTCTTTTTATCCATAACTTCATAGAGTATACTGTTGTATGAATATACCAAAATTTATTTATGTACTCTACTACTGAAGAACATTAGAGTTGTTTCCAGTTTTTAGCTATTACAAATAATACTGCTATAAATATTCCAATGCATGTCTTTTTGTGCACATATATACACGTTCCTTCTGGGTGCTCATATACATACATTTCTGTAGGCATATAATTGTTAGGTCATAGAGGGTGCGTATGCCCAGCTTTAGTAAGTAGATCTTGCAAAATGATTTCCCACGTTCTATTCTTATAAGGAGTATATGAGTTTCAGTTTCTCCATATTCTTGCTAAGATTTGGTACTGTCAGTTTTTTTTACCACTCTGTGATTCTGTAGTGTTATCTTACAGTGGTTTTAATTTACATTTCCCAGATGACTAATGAGATTAAACTGTTCTTCAGTGTTATATTGGTCATTGTGAAGTACCTACTTTGTGAAGTAAACATTCAAGTGTTTTGCCCATTTTCTCTATTGTGCTGTCTGTATTTTTGTCATCGATTGGTAAAAGTTTTTTATATACTCTGAATACAAGTCTTTTTTACTATCCCTTATTTATTTTATAAATAGACTTCCTCACTCTGTAGCTTATCTTTTCACTCTTTTAATGGTGTCCTTAGTAGTATAATCTTTAATCTACAGTATTTTTTCTGTAATTTAAAAAAATTGTCCATTTTGTGAGATTTGGTTTTGTTTAAACTGGAAAATACAGTTTTCAAATACCTTGACCAGGTTTATCAAATCTGCAGTGTAGTGCAATTTTCTGAAATCAAGGGTGCCACTGTGTACCTAGGCAGGGTCCCATCTTAGGGATACCCACTCTCTGGAAACAGAAACAAGATCCAGTGGCCAGAACTGCTCTATAATTTGAGTTAACAATGATCATCAACAGCTGCTAACTTTATAAAAACAAAACAAAACAAAACAAAACCCCCCAAAACAAAAGACAACCAGATGTTATGTATCTCTTGCTAGAAATACGTAGCACTTTTTATAGAGTAGTCTTTCCAAAAACTCAAATCTGTATCTTTCGAGCTTCAAGATTCAACTATCAATGCACAAGAAAACACATCAGAACATCTTGAAAGGAAGCCCACTCACAGGCAAAGCAATCTTAGAATGTATGACATCTAGAACATATTTCATCTAGAATATATCACATGTGGTAGATCAGGAAAAAAAAACAAACTGATATACAGAAATCCTAAGTGAAGTGTAAGAAATCTAAAAATAGAAGGTTTTGGAAAACAACAAAGGGCCCTAAAATATCACAGTTGATTCCAGTTTCTACACAAGTTGCTCTATGTAACTGGCAAAAGAAAAAGCATTTCCACTCCTGCTTCCCAGCAACCACAGGGAAACAATCAGCAAACTTCATGCTGTGGAAAACTATAGAACTAACCCAGTTTCTCCAACAAGTTGAGAAAAAAACAGGAAGAAATCTATAGATTAAAAGAGACTTGAAAACATGTCATTCAGTTGCAATGTATACACCTTATTTAGATCCTGATTCAAACTGTAAGAAAACATTTATGAGACAACCAGGCAAATTTGAATTCTAACTTGATATTTTATAACATTAAGGAGTTATTGCTAATGTTTTCAGGTATGACAACGATATTGTTTGTTCTAAGAATCCCTACATTTTAGAGACATCCACTGAAGTATTTGCTGATGAAATTAAGTAAAATTATTTTTTTCCCCTCTCCAAAATATCAGTGGGGCTGAAGAGTGAGGGATATAGGTGAAAAAAAATTTGTCTTGAGTTGGTAGTTGATGAAGCTGGGTGAGGGATACTGGGAAGTTTATTATGCTCTTCTTTCTATGTTTGCATGTACTTGAAATTTTCCAGAATAAAAAGTAGTTTGGCCTAACGAGATCAGGACAATAATAAATTCATGTACAATGTGAGGACACATAAAAAATATAGTGAATTTCAGAAAATAGGCTATAGTTTCTTAAATCTTCTTATCTCTCTAAGGTTGAGGTTGGTGGTTAGTTCTTGGCCAGGATGATATAGATAGGTCTCCTACAGTCTCAGAGGAGGAGAATTTCAGAGACCTGACTCTACTGCTCTAGGAGCTACACAAGAACTTGCAGTTTGGACAATGTTGCAGGGAGTCGGGGAGGGGTCAGGGAGCAAGGCTGCAATCTAACAAGGCAGAGCGAAGGAATAAAAATAGGCTGCCTGGTGGCGTGTTCAAAGTCAACAATGGGGATCATGAGAGGCACCTCGAAGAACAAAAACTAGCCAGACAACTTCTGAATCAGGCGACACCGCGTTCAAGAGGCCCTGTGCTGTAGACCAGGACAATCTGCCTTGCATATTGAGAGCCTCAGAAAGCCCTAAATGACAGTCACCAGGGCAGCTCCTCTGAATGGTAGGCATGAACAGGTGATGAAGCTGTTTCTTACATGGGCAACTCTGTGTCGCCTGCTCTAAGATGTGGAACATAGAGATGTATTTATTTCATGATGATCAGTGTTTCTCCCAAGGGACTCCAGGAAAATCAGCTAGTATGCATTCTTCTTGAAGATTTTTGGGGCACTAATCTTCTAGACATTCATCAAACTGCATACAATCTTGGTTAATGAACGAATCAGTTAGTCCAATCATATAGATCTGGACCACCCCCGGAGGATTTGTTAGTAACGCAGACCAGATCCTCCAATATGGCCAGTTCACCATTCATGACGGCATTTGTTCTTGGCTAATTATAGTGAATAAAGAGAGAAGAGAAGGATGTTTGGATCCAGGTGCTTTTCTACCTATATCTGAAATTCTCACTTAAAAAAAACCCTAATTTAGACATATCTCTTTTGATATTTCAGTAATTCTTGTCTAAAGTATTATACTGAGAGGAAATTAATTTTACTATGTATAATTTCTACACTGAGTGGAGAGACCTTAATTTCATACTAAGAAAATATTGAATATGGAGTACAGCTAACATACACACACCCATACATGCATACATATATACCATTTGAAATTCTACAGAAAATGCTTCAATTCACTTTCACATTACTCTGAAGAAAGAGAAATTCAGTAGAGAGTAAAATTGATGACAAGGGATATTTAAGAACGATGTATTGATATGAGCTTTATAAAACAAAAATCTAGACCCAGCGTCATATAAGCACTTTTAAAATCCCTACACAAGTACATGATTTGTCATTATCATGTCAAATTGAAGCTCAGTTGAAAGAGAAGCCATGAACCAAAACTGATAAATGAAACTCAAGTACCAAAAGATTACATAATAGCCTTAAAAGCAAACAAGACAAGAGAGTCTAGGCTAAAGGCTCATCATTATGATTCAGACCTATGTTCAGATTACTTTTATTACTTGCTTTTTATTTATTCCTCTATATTCTTCTTGATCTCTAATGCAATTGTAGTTGTGTATTATATCACCCTTATTGTCATTAGAAGGTTTGTTTCAGTTTCTGAAAATCAGAAAAGGATGAGTAGGGAAAACTGAATAACCAAATGGGATAAAAGAAAAATATCTATCAGTGCCTTACTTTTTCATGTCAGAGAAAAAGTAAAAGAAGAGAACAAAAAACAGGAAGGGACTCGCAAAACAGTAATAGTGTTTTGGTTATTAATTAAAACACTGCTCAGGGGGTGTTTGATTTAAAATATCATTTTACTCTTTGCCTTACTTCACTCAGTATGACAAGTCAGACAGAGAAAGACAAATATCATATGATATCGCTTATATGTGAAATCTAAAGAAAGGGTACAAATGAACTTATCTACAAAACAGAAATAGAGTTACAGATGTAGAAAACAAATTTATGGTTACCAGGGGCGTAAGGGGTGGGGGAAGGATAAATTGGGAGACTGGGACTGACATATACACACTACTATATATAAAATAGATAACTAAAAAGGACCTACTGTATAGCACAGGGAACTCTACTCAATACGCTGTAACGGTCTATATGGGAAAAGAATCTAAAAGAGTGGAGATATGTGTATATATACAACCGAGTCATTTGCTGTACACTTGAAACTAACACAACATTGTAAATTAACTATACTCCAATAAAAATTTGAAAAAAAGAGCCTTAAAATTTTAACTCTTGAAAAAAATTTAAAAATAAAGTAAAATATCATTTCACTCTTGCTTTAAAAGTTAGGTTGTAGGCAAATATTGATAAAGCAACAGGGAGGGAGGTTGTGACTGTGTTTTAGTAGTAATTTTATATTCCCACCAGATGGCAGTCTTCCCTGACTCTTCGCAGCTACCTTCCAGAGTCTAGCTGTTCACTGCTGACCAAGCAATGACATTACATCTATGTACTCGGATGGAATATGGGAAATCTGCCAGAACTCCGTGGCTCCAAGATTAAATGTCTCATTTGAAGAGAGACTTCCATGGGCAGAGGTTTTTAGTTTTTCAAGTGATATGTATATCTTCAGGACAAAGGGTATTTACATAAACTCCAGGCTTACATTGAGTTTCTCAGGATCACAGTTGGCACCTTTTCTTGATGTTCAGGATGCCAAGAGGCTGGTAAATGCACTAGTGAAGGTTTCAGAGTATTGTATTTCTCAAAGCGGAGCCAAGTAAGAAGTGTTCAAATGCCACCCATATCTCAAGTGTTCTCATCTAATCTCAGCTCCTATAGTGTTTACTTAAAACATTTTCATTTCCTTGGCAAGGAGCTATGTAAATACATTCAATTTTACCTCTTTTATACATATGTCCCTGAGACATTTTGACTAATGTGTTAGGTTGGAGAATTTTACTCTCTACATGTGCATGAATATATCATAAACTAATTCTAGAATAAAAGGCTTATCTCAATGATCAGTGACATTTGCATTCAGAAATTATAGCAATTGAGAATTTAACCATTCTTTGCATTGCTAGCGAGAACCTTATTGCATTTTCAAACTTAATTATTTTTTATTTGTACCTATAACAAATTCACATCCCTGACAGGGATCAGTATTAGTGGACTACTTTTTCAATATGGGAATTCTCACAACCCCTATACTTTATATAGGGAATAGATTAGGAATATTCTCACAGGGGCCTTGGGAAAAGAATCTTTTCAGTCAAGGGCATGATGGTGACTGGAGAGAGCAAATCTGAGGTCGGGCTCTGTCCTTTTCTCCTTGGGTCTTTCCTACTGAAGGTAGCAGAACATGTAAATTCAATATATGACTGTAGGAGTTCAGGACATGCCACCCCAAAATATGTTGCTTTGGTATATTGATTATTTTGATCTGTGGGCACTTGAAAAGTAGCAAATGCAGGGAGAGACTGTCTCTGGACTGCCCTTATCTGACTAATAGACAGATTCTCCAAAAGGAACTCAATTGTCATAGATTTCCCTCCCTAGGAGTTTCATCAACCAGGTCGGGATTGGCTCTTATCACAGAAGAGACCAGAAGTCGACAACACATTCAGAAAAACTTTGTCACAAACTGTAATTGCTCCCATCTATTCTTCTTTCCTAAAAATCATTTACTCTCCCCTAAGGCGCCTTCATCTTTCCTAAAAATCATTTACTCTCCCCTAAGGGGCCTATGTTGCCCTCCCCTTTCCTGATTAAGATGCTATTTAAACATAAATTCTAAAGCTACCTCATTGGGATACTGAGCTACCCTGGGTATCTCCTATGTACACATGAGGTCTACATGTTAATAAACTTCTGTTTGCTTTCCTCTTGTTGACCTGCCTTTTATTACAAGGGTCTCAGCTGAGAACCCAGAAAGTAGAGGGAAAAATATTTTTCCTCCCCTACACTATTCACACCAACAGAGAAAAGTTCAACTACTGAACAAAGCTATGGGTAAGTCCCACCCTTCCCCAGATTCTCATTCTCTCCCCGTCACCCCACTTCATACAACACAGTCTGCTGCACATCTAGAGAATTTGAATTATTTTTCATATACATAATATAAAGTAAATGTTAGATTTCAGTATAAATTTAAGTAAAAAAAAAAAATTCATTATCCAGAACTAATTCACAGTCATCCACAGAGAATGGGATTGTAATCAATTGCCAAACAATGTAGCATATGTGGATACTGTCATGCATAGAAAAGTCAAATTTCCTCTGCATGGGGAATTGGAGACCAAATCAAACAGGGAAACAGTGCAACGAGGAGAGGCTCTGGTATTTGTTCATGAGGGTTGAAAACAGAGATATTTCTATTTTATTCAACAGTGAAGAGTCATAGGTTTCTCATATAAAATTAGAGTTTTCAATTTAACTTCTCTGGTATTTAAAATTCCTCTATAAGCGCTATTCTATAGCCCAAAGGACAAATTCCAGACTACTTTCTGTGACCTTTAAGATTATTTCTCAGCCCCATTTCATGCCTCCTCTTCTGTGCTTTGCTTTGTCATTGCACTAGCAGGTCCTGACTGCTTATTTTTGAGCCCACCCTGCTACATAGTGTGCTGCTGCCAGTCTCTCTGCTTGTTCACCTTTGAAATTTCCAGTGAGTTCTTAATACATATGTGATGGATTAGTTAATCAATTAATTAACTCATGGTTGGTTTTCTGACTAGCCTATTTCTGCAAAATTCTAAATAGGCTGGGAAATAAATGCCTATTCATTGCTCCCTGAGAAGCCCTGAGATACCTGGGTCTGATATTCATTCCGAAGCTCTGCTGTAGCAAATTTCCACAAACTGGGTGGCTTAAAACAGCAGAAATTATTCTCTGAAAGTTCTGGAGGTCAGAAGTTTGAAATCAAGGTGTCAGCAAGGCCATGTTCTCTTTGGGGACTCTGGAGGAGGGGCCTTTTTTGACAGCTGCTGGGGTTGCTGATATTCCTTGGTGTTTCTTGGCTCACAGCTGCTTCATTTCAGCACCTGCCTCCATCTTCACATTGCCTTTTCCACTGTGGTTCTGTGTGTCTAAAGTTCCTCACTTGCCCTTTTATAAGATATGTGTGATGTCATTTATGGTTTACCTGTTAATCCAGGATAACCTCCTCCTCTCAAGATCCTTAACTTGACCACATCATTGCCATACAAAGAAATATTCATTCTTTTGTCATACAGAGTAAGAGTTAAATTATCATGTGACTGAAATGTAGACATTTTTAGGGACCACGTGTAGCCCACCAAAACCTGAGAGCAAACGGTTAACCATATGAGGACACTAAGTCCAAACTGGGTTCAGGGTATCTGTCACTAACACAATATTTTCTTGGTTACACCTAAGCCTAGATGTTTCTATAGCTCTGAAGAATAACTTTTACATATAGTACCCAGATGAATTGCTGTTGCTAAGTGAACTACAAATGAACTGACACCTCCTAGAGAACAAGAGGATGCAGAGACAGAAGTGAAGACCCTGGTGATAGAAGAGTAACTCGGGAGACAGATCTGATCGATGCCTTCTGGTCCTGTATATTGGACAGGCCAGTGCTGTGAACACCTGGGGATGGAGACCTCAAAACATGCAGACCAAAGAGAAGCATTTGGGAGCTAGATCCAAAAGGTGGATAAGAAGCCCAAGACAAAAAAACAAATTTTCATTTCCATGGAACAAAGGAGTTGAAATAGCAAGTGTGAGCAAACTGTGGGACAAAAATAAATGAAAGTTACTTCCAACTAACTCCAAAGGCTAAGAATAAAGAAAAAAACAGCCAGTGGGAAGGCGGAGGTGGAATGTGAAACAAGGAGGGCCTGGGCAGCCTACTTAATGCTGTAAACCTAACAAGTTGTTCCAAACTAAAATAAGGCTTTGTATAAATCTGCAGTCTGCCACTTTGCCAATATTCTTGTACTCCATGATTCTGTTATACTAATTGTTAAAAACATAAAGTAGCTTCAATATCATTAATTGAAGCACTCACATTCAGCTGATGTGCACTGGTACCAAGCAGATGAGCATCTCTTTTCAAGTAAGACATGGTCTGAATGGCCAGTGCCCGTGTCCATTTTCTCCAGTATCATCTCATTGTATGCATGGCCATGTCAGGACAGGGCTGGAAAAAGAATCACTGGAGAAGGGATCCTTGGACCTTGAGGCAGAGATTCTCCCCTGACTCCTTCAGGGGAAGAAATAGAAAAATAATCAGAGCTTTGGCAATAGGAACCTAATTAGGTTTTTTTTTTTTCTGCTTAATGGGTCTTTTCTGGGAAGCTGGGAATATCTTATCACAAAGGACATCTTAAAATACCCATGAAATTAGGTGCTAGAAACTCAAACACCTTCAGAGCCCATAAAGCAGGGCTGAAGATGAACAATGGGAGAAAAAAGTAAGGACCGTATTTGTGACCGACTCCAGAGCTGAAGTTACCAGTTTGTGACCCTGTTTAATGACAGTATCTTGTCAGACAAATACTACTGAAGTTTGGAAGCCTCTAGTGAATTTGAACATTGCTAAAACTTTTTATTGGATGTAAATTTCAAGTTGTTCATAGTCATAGCCCAGTGGTTAGAAAACTAGAACAAAAGAGATTAATAAGGTTATTTATTATAACCTTATTATTATAAAACCCAATTGCACAGCCAATCCAATTAATTCTCCCCAAAGTGCCTCTTAATTGGCCTAAAACCTCCCAATGGAATTTTAAAATGTTGATCATACGTAAGACCTGCCTCATTTTGCTGCATTGCTATATAAAGATATGAAGGCATAAACAACCTGACCATTTTTTTTTTCTTTTGCTATTTAAAAAGAGAGCTAGTATGGTTACAAATGGCTGTGGAGAAGGGGAGGAATTATTTATTGAAGCAATCTGTGATGGACATAGCATTAGACCTCCAGAAAGCATTTATGAGTTACTAGGATTCCAAAATGCAACTATAAACCATTTCCTGCAATATTTTTAAGAGATTCTAATAAGAATTTAGGAGGTATTTTATGATATATACATGTGTGTGTATATATATATATATATATAAATCAAAAGCTTTAAAACATTTTTGCCTTTGTAATCATGTTTGAAAATATTTTCACCTTCTTTTCCCCTTCATCGTATATACAGACATTTGCACATATTTGCTTGCCCACACCTAAAAAGTACTTAAATTTTATAGATACTATCTATAAGAATCAATAAAACCCTACAAATACTGTAACTCTGTAGGAAAGTGAGCTTTAAATCTGCAAATATACTATCTAACCTCACTATTTTCAACAAACATGTGGTTAATGGAACAGCAAAAGATAACAGTCCACAATACATAAATTATAAACATATGGATAAGCTTACCATTTCCTTTAAACTGTGCTATTAATTTTTCTGGTGTGTTTTCAGTACTTTTAAAGGTCAAATAATCTACAGCTCATTTAAATATAAAATCATGGTTTTTATTTCTTTTGATATTTCTTCTGCTCTTGAAAATAGCTCCTAGAATACCATTGTTTGCTGTTGCTTATCAAATTGCATTTGCAACATTATAGACTTAGAATCATAGAGGGAGGAAGAATCTCCCAGACATATTATGCACTCTTTTCCATAACAAAACAAAAATGCAAAATGGAGCGAATGAGGAGGATAAGCCACAAAGGATTTACAATTGTTCTAGAATAAAATTTTATGGCTTAAAGCATACAAAAATCTAGAGACACAGCAGAGAGTATTCAGCTAGGAATTTAGAAACTGATTTTACAACCAGCTTCTCCAATTCCCTAAGTGACCTGTGGAAGTCGTTTATGGTTACTCTGCCTTTCAGTTAATCCTTTGCTATGCCAATTCATTCTCATAACAGACCTGCTCATCTAGTCAATTTCTCAATCTGCAAAATAGGAATAACAGTCACTGGCTGACCAAGATAAGGGTCAAGGTTACACGAGGCTGCTCAGGGTCAATGGAACACAGAAGAAATCATTGGAACACAGATACTTTCCCATCAGGAGACAGTTGATTCCCAAGCAAATAATAAACTGACACCAGTGAAAAATGCCAAAAGAAGTGGTTGCTGCAGAACAAGTAAATGAAAACAATTTAAAGAAGTTCTTTGCAGAGAAGCCAAGAGAATTACATGAAACAGAGGGGAGAAAAGTATACGGATCACTGTGGAAAACAGCAGTTCCTGAAGAAATTAAACACAGAATTACTATATGACCTAGCAATGCAACTTCTAGATATACATCCAAAAGAACAGACAGCAGGGACTCAAATAGATGATTGTATATCAATGGTCATAGTAGCATTATTCACAGTAGCCAAAGGTGGAAGCAAGCCAAATGTCCATTGACAGAAGAACGGATAAACAAAATGTAGAATATTATTCAACCTTAAAAAAGAAATTCTGATACGTGCTACAACATGAATGAATTTTAAAGTTATTATGTAAGTGAAGCAAGCCAGACACAAAAGAACAAATATAGTATGATTTCTTATATGAGGCACCTAGAGTAGTCAAATTCACAGAGGTGGAAAGTAGAATGGTAGTTGCCAGGGTCTGGTGACAGTGGCGGGGGATGATGGGGAGTTATTATTTCATGGGTACAAAGTTTCAGTTTGGGAATATGAAAAAGTTCCTAAGATGGATTGTGGTGATGGCTGCACAACAATATGAATACACTTAATCTCATTGAATTGTGTTCCTAAAAATCAATTAAAGTGGTAAATTTACTTCATGTATATTTCATCACAATAAAAAAATGACATGAAGAATATTTCTTCCTAAGTTAAAAAAATCATTTATTAAAAAGGCTAACAAATAAAAGATCAAATTACTCTTAAAATAATATACAGTGTGTGAAAAGATGATTCGCAAAAGAAAGGAGAAAGAGGAAGTGGCTACTCTCTTGAGGAAGGTCAGCATCCTAATAAGTGGTCCAGAGAAGACTGAAGGGCCAGAAGCACCCATAGGTGACTGTCTTCTCTAGGTTAAAATAATGATATCTCAGCTCTGGTGCTAGTTTTGCATTAGAGCCTCTTAATTTCAAGTTTGTCACTTGTATGCTAATCTGGGCACCAAACACTCCAGATATGAAGTCTAAGACTGAGAAAATGTCATCACCCTCAATTTTTCTCTTATCCAAAGTTAAATTAAATAGAAAAGTCAGCTTAACATTTAGAAATTCATGGATGTGAATGGAATGAAATTCATGTTAGAAATATGCTTGGTGTTTAAGAGGATTTAAAGAATGAGATATCTGGGAAAAGAATAGGGCAGAACTGTAATGTTCAGAGGATGAGCTATTCAGTCTTTAAAGGTAGTGGGGATGGAGTATAAAGGTTTCTCAAGATAGACTCTCTTAAGAAAGATGCAGAAGCATTTTCTAGTTGCCTTGGTAATTAGCTTTGTGGACAGATGCTGAATTCAAACAAAACTACAGACATCTTATTGTGTCCCAGGCTGCTTGACATATGTGTGATGATGAAGATGAAGATGATTAACTCAATTTCTTTCATAAATCTTAACCCAAATTTCTCAGGTACACAATGTATCATAAAAGCAAATCTTGCACTTAGAATAAGTTATGTTGAAAATATGAATAAATAGTGAAAAGTAGTGTATGTTAATTATTCTAGTCATTTCTGTATTATGCCTACAAGTGTTTCCTTAGGTAAAAGCACAACAGCTCGCTAGGCTTTACTTTTTTTTTTTTTTTTGCGGTGCACGGGCCTCTCACTACTGTGGCCTCTCCCCTTGCGGAGCACAGGCTCGGGACACGCAGGCCCAGGGGCCATGGCTCACGAGCCCAGCCGCTCCTCAGCACGTGGAATCCTCCCGGACCGGGGCATGAACCCACGTCTCCTGCATCGGCAGGCGGACTCCCAAACACTGTGCCACCAGGGAAGCCCTAGGCTTTACTTTTAACAATTTAATATGTTACCCTTTGAAAATTGCTTTTGGCACAGAAAAAAAAACTAGATAGTAAAGACAAATAACTGAGATCTGGAAATAAAGCTTTTATTAAATCATTAAAATTGACCAACTCTCCAAAATCTGATATCAGATACAATAATCAGAGTTGCCCCTAGAACAGACTTTTCATTGCCTGCTCCTGGCAATTATTCTTCAATAAGTTACAGAAGCTGAAAATGTCTTTATTGGATTTTCCAGAATCATCTGCTCACTGACCTCAGAAAGTTAAACAGTGGTTGATCCTTCGGAAATTTTCAGCAGAAACAAAATTTGTCTTTAGTAGTCTCTTTTTGCTCATTCTTCCTCCTTCAATTTCCCAACTCCCCTTAATATCCTTATATTACTCCAGATCCTTCATATTGTATTAAATGTATAACTGAAAAGTATGGGGAAAAGACTAACAGAAAGAAATAAAACACAGTGGAACTTATGCCAAGATGGCCCCTGAGCTTTAGAGATATTTAAACATAGTCCTCTAACTTCACAAAGCAATCAAGCAAGGCGACGAAAAAAGCACTCTCACACATACTAACTTGAGAGAGCTTAAATTATTCCCCAGCTCTTATGGAAAGTGATTTGGAAATAGGTATCAAGGCTTTTAAATATTACTATACCCTTGACCCATAATTCTACTTGTGGGAAATAAGCCTAAGAACTAATCTTAGATACAAAATGTTTTATCGAGAAAAATTAGAAACAACCATTCAAATGACAATTAAAATTCCAAATAATGCAGAATAACTAGAGAAACTGTGGTGACTCCATAAGGTAGATATTTAAAGTCATTTAAAAAGATGGCCTATAATACTTATAAAAATCTTTATGCTATAATTTTGTATGGAAAAAACAACAGTGCAGCAGGTATGTTATACAATGAACTTGCACTACTGTGTCAAACTATAAGTACTTAAAGGTATTATGTTAAGTGAAATAAGTCAGATAGAAAAAAATACAAATATTATATGGTCTCAGCTCTAAAAAACAAAACAAAAACAAACAAACAAAAAACACCACTAAGTTCATAGATACAGAGAACAAATTGGTGGTTGCCAGAGGTGGGGTGTTACAAGTGGTTAAAATGGGCGAAGGGGGTCAAAAGGTATAAACTTCCAAGTATAATATAAATAAGACATAATTATGTAATATACAGCATGGTGACTATAGTTAATAATACTATGTCACATATTTGAAAGTTGCTAAGAGGGTAAATCTTAAAAGTTCTTATTGCAAGAAAAAAAGTTTTTAACTATGTACTGTAACAGATGTTATCTAGACTTAATGTGTTGATCATTTCACAAAATACACAAATATAGAATTACTATGCTCTACACCTGAAACTAATGCAATGGCGTATGTCAATTATACATCGATTTTTAAAAAAGAAACAAGGATGTTAATGTCAGTTCTGTTACTACTACATAACATCTAGAAAGTCGCAATTTCTCAGAAACTCATTTTCCATGTTAACCTGTAATAATATAATTATGAAATGCTTTACTTAATTAAACTCTGATATTCATACCTCAAATTATTTCATAGTGAAAGCAGCCTGAATTGAAAGCCAGGAGATTAAATGTCCATTCTCAGTTCGACTCCTAACTTTTTTAATGATTCCAGGCTAGACAATGTATTAGGAGCAAATAGCATATCTGTATATGAAGGAGTAGCATAAGATGAACTTTAAGGTCTCACTCGGTTTAACATTCCATGATTCTTTCAGTATGGCCTCTATAACAATTTCATATGTCAGAATATTGCCATTGGTAAAAAATTTCCTCATATGTAAAACTTGATCCAGCCCTGAGGATGTTATACCTCGTTGAATCTAGAGCTCACTGCAGGGTGAAAGCTATTTTTCCTTTATCTGGAAAAGCACGTAATTATTCAGTCTATGCCCCTCACAGTGTGAGCAACTTCTTTAGTCTCCATTGTTCAGATATGACAAGAGCATAAGGATATGTGGTGATTATAAACTGACTGCAAGCAAAGCAACTGAACTCGATATTTATTCCAACCCCAGGATTGATGCTCTCTATGTCAAGTTAATGGGGAAGAAAAGTCTTCATGAAACTAGATATGAAGCAATGCACATCAGCAGCTTACTTTGAAAGAATATTTGAAACACAAAAGAATGATTTATATTCATAAAAGGGATGTATCACATTTTCACTTCTCCCTCAGGATTTTTGCTTCATGTCCTATATGCCTTCACAGGAAGTGGCATCACTAAGGTAGCAGTAAACTTAACAGGTGAGTCTGAAATAGATGCCTTGATAGGACCAGAGATTTTTTTAGAGAATTTTTGAAAGGAGGTTAAGACTCCAGTTAAGCAATCTTATTCTATAAGACCCCGACAAAGCATTACAGGCCATAGGGTTAAAAGTTCCTGGACCTTACTAGATTGAAGATGAAGTTTAAGCTATAAAATAGGCCTTATCCCCTGGACTGATAGCTGAACTGGAAGTTCATTAGAGCATAATACCTCATGGAGAATTGCAGCCAGCTCCCTGACCATAAAAACACCATGTTCTGAGTATTACAGAATATAGAAATAGATTTGGAATTTTGGGTAGATCAAGGTATTAATAAAAAAGCACTTTGCTTGATCTTTTCTGGGATACTAATAAAAAGCCATTCCTAACCTCTGCTCATTTCTTTATAAAATGGGAGCACTATCTCCCAGAGCACTTGGAAATACTTGTCAAAAATGTTTACACAGATAAAGTGTCATTGGCCTCATTATAAACATTGTTATTAGGAGATATTACCACACTTCTGTCCAGGTCTCAGTCAACTAACTCCATGGGACCTGGGTTGTAATGAGAAAGCTGTCCTTGCAGGGGAGAGAAGAAATTATTGGTATCCTTTCCTAAGTAATAGCATATTCTGATCACCTGCAGCTGAAAAAAAATTTTCTCTTAAGTGAGAGAAATGACATATTATGGTTTATATATCATCTTTTTGAAAAGATGAAACCATAGTTTTTCATCATAGCCTTGACCTACATGGAAAGTATCACCTCATATATATTGCAAGTACTGATTTTGTTTATATAGTCAATCTGAAAAAGAAAACACAAAACAACTCATTAATTGTAGGCACAATTTTATTTGTGCCTAATCACAAATCCTAAATCAGGATGTCAATGCATCATTAATATAAGAGCTATTCTCTTAGTAAATGTTTGGATTTAGATTCTCAAATGGTAGCACAAAACATGGTCAGACTCAATCTTTTTATCTGATTCAAGGCAGGAAAAATCTGTTTGTTCCAAGACTGGATAATTACTGACACGATTTTAAGTTAATGGTTGAAATTTATGGGAAAGTTAAAACATGATAAAGAGGCAACTTAATATTCATTGCGCATTACTTAAATGCTTTACAAGGCATAGATTACACAAGCAGTCCCCACCCTACAAAAGGGTTGTATTCCTACACTTGGGTAAGTGATTCAGAGAATTTTTCTATAAAAGTATTCTTAACCATATGCCTAGACTTCTGGACTTTCTCATAACAGTTGTTTTAATGCAGCTGAACTTTAATACAAGTGATATTTTCAAACTGATATTTAATACATAATTTTTACAGTGAAATGTGTATGAAGTTGCAACTCATGATGCTGTGGCGCAATGATGCTGTTACGGACCCAGATTCTTGCTTCTCTGCACTCTGCCATTCTTAGCATGTTAATTCTTCCACTGTCCAACTCTGGTCATAGTCACAAGATAACTACTAGCAGCAACTCCACAAAATGCTTCTTTGTTCACATCCACTGTAAGACAGAGATACCTCTTCCTCAACTAAGGAATATAATTTCCTCTCTTTGGTCTCACTGGGTAACCTTGAATCATGTGCCCATCTCCTGACCAATAATGGTTGATAGGAAAATTGCTTTAAATGAATCATAAAATAACCTTGGAGCTTGGAATAGAAGTTTTAAAAAGAGGGTTATATTAGGAAGAAGGAAGATAGCAATGCATTCTAGACATTCAGAATGCCGCTTTAGGGATTTGGGAAAGACAACCCTGGAGATAACAAAAACAGATGAGGAAAGAATGGCGAATTGTGGCAACTGTTCAAATTAGTGAATTGTTTATAAATTACCTACTGACAATTTGGGGAATTTTCATAATGTTCATAATGAAATATGTATGTAGGGCTATGCTTCTAGCAAATATTGTAACTACCTGGAAAAATTTCCCAAGAAATCAGGTTAAGTGTTACCTTAAAACTTCATCACATTCATTCTTTTCAAAAGACCTCCTTAAAAAACTGTATGACAGCTTGTTATTTTGGTAATAGATTCTTTAAAGAAAAGTCTTGGTCTGCTGGTATGCGAGGCCTCTTTCTTCTAAAACTGCCAGCGTGTACAGAACACATTTCTTCCAGGAACACATGATGCTCCCAAACTATATCTGGCATTAGCATCATCATCACCCATTAGATGCAGGCAACACAATTCAAGGTTATAGCACATGAGAGGCATTAACTCCCTAAATGAAAAAGACCTAAATACTTTTCAAATTAAATGTTATTCTAAGAGATTGGTTAGTTCGACTTCCTAGTCTAAGCAAGTTTTGGATTTATACTGAGACAGCTATGGAGATATCAAGGAACAAGAATTGTGAGTTTTCCAATAAAATGTTTAACATTTCATGTTGTGATCCAAAATAAACATTTTTTTCCAACACCCTACAGAATGCTGGAAGAAACCATCTGGTATATCAAGATACCATTAAAATTTTTTTTTTACTTTGATATCAACTGACTCTAACTTTTAATTGTGCATTGTACCAACAATATCCACAATCAAAGTAGCAGCAGTTAATCAGCAACATTCTCATCCTACATGTCATGCTTTAGCAATCAATAGTCAACACTAACTCATCCAAGTACAGAAAAGGATTCATGGTATGTAACTAAGGTATGTCATTAAATTATCTTCCTTTTTTGAAAAAAGAAAGACTTTATCATCGTTATCTTTAAAAAATTAGGAATTTCATCAATCCTGTTCAATGTAACCTCTTAAAAATCTACATATAAAACTACCAATATGCAAGCAGGTACTCATCTGTATGACTTTGTAAGAACAACTGTACAGGGCGGCTTGTCAGGTTAAAAAGGTAGCACACAAAAATCTCATTAACTTGCAGATCAATGCCACAATAAGCAACTGTGAAATCTTGGACACATTTTACTATACCTAATGTTATTACTAATCAGTTTCACTTTTAGAAGCACAAAAGATGGAAACTATTGTGACATTTTCTAACAGAATATTTCCATGACGAAATTCAATTTTATTCAACATGGCTGAATGCCCATTGCCTCTAATGGCTACTTTTGACAAGATGATAATAAAAATAATAAGATGAGAATGATCAGTATACAGAACATTTCAGAAAGCATTCTGGCACTTTTAAATGAAGCTTTTGGCTTTTTCCTCTGACTCCCTTAACTGTCACTCAAATGCATCATCTAGTATTTTTCACTAATTATTAACTGTTTACTAAAATGACAGCTACTTCATTTAGCTGAAGAAATAAAGTCTAGACTGATAGCGTATTTTGTAGTATTTTAATACACTCGTCAAATTAATTCTAAAAGTGAGTTTCATCAGAGCGGCTCACTATTTAGCTCTAATAGGGGGAGTGGTAATGTCACTTTGAACTCTGAAATATGCCTGCTCTGCAGATCAATTATTTATATCCTAATAGAAAATGCCATAAAAATTTATCTTGGGTTTTTCGTCTATTAAGTGGACAACATATAATGACTTTTCATTCAGACATTTCCTCATTAAAATGCTTCTGCCAATTTGTGATATTTTGTGGCAAAAATAATAATAAAACAGTGCCATGATAAAAAAATTGTCACCACTTTACTTAGAAGGAAAAGTAGGAAATCAAAAATATCTGTACTGCAAGTAAAAAGAACATTCTTTTATTCTGTAATAGAACTTTCCAACAGAACTTTCTGGGATGACAATAATGTTCTATATCTGTGCTATCCATTACACTAGTCACTAGCCACATGTGGCTATTTGAGCACTTGAAATGTGATTAGTTGAACTAAGAAACTCTATTTTTAATTTTAGTTAATTTAAATTTAAACAGCCCCACATGGCTAGTGGCCATATTAGCTATGATGTATGGTATAATATGTTACTTGTTTCTACAATTATACTTGGAGTTACTGATGATGTATCTAGACCTTAGAAAAAATACATAAATTTATATTTTTGAATAGACAAAAATGTACTTAAAATGTAATAATCTCTAAAGGCACTAATATGTTTAGGTACTTTATATGTAAAGAGAAATCAATTCACTTATCACATAGATAACAGATAAGATACACACACATACATGCATGTGTGTATGTATATATATATATGAGTAAAGTGTATTAGCTTAAATTAGTTAGTTGTGGTATCAACAATCACCAACTCTTAGTGGGTTACAATACAGGTTTATTTGTTATCCCTGTTATATGCTTTTCATGGTTCAGCTGTAGCTAAGCTCTGAGACCAAGGTGATGAGTGGCTACTACCTAGGACTTACTAATTTCTTGGCAGAGGGAACAGAACAATGGCGGAACCAAGTACAGGCTCTAAAAGCTTTTGCTTGGAAGTGGCATATGTCACATGTGTCACATTTCATCAACCAAGTCAAGACACTTGGACCAGTCTGATACCAGTGGTACCGAGAATATTATCTTCCTTCAGTAATAACCTGGTAAAGAACAATCAGATAGAGAAGGGCAGTAAATATTTTGACGATAATACAATTTATTCTCCATAGATACATACAGATGTAATTATAGATATATCCACAATATGTACATGTATATACCTAAGCATATATGTATATATACATATATACTTAGCTTCATCACAAAAGAGGTCTGAATTGATTACAATTATATATGAAACCAACAGAATACAAAAAATTAAGAATTGAGAATACAACAAAATTAGAGTCAAAAAAGAGTATACAAACATCAAATCATAGGTCCTCTGCAGTTGAGAGAGTTGGATTGTAAAAAAGATTCTGAACTTCCTAGTATACTAAATGAGGGCAACATTATCAATTCTAACACTTACATTAATCTTAAGATAAAAATAAATCAATTTCTTAGAGAAATATATGAAAATTCTATATGACAATGAAAGAAACTAATTCCTTAACAATTACCTCGAAATAAATACATATTTTAAATATATATCACTACAATAAATAAAGAACTCAGAGCCTAAAAGGCTTTCAACAGATATTTATTGAATTTTAAAAATAACAGGAATGTCGAGTTTCCTACAGCAGCAACACAAAAAGTCACTTAATGTGTAAAAAAGCTCAATAAAGTAGTATTTTACAAGAAAGCAAGTATATGAATAATTGTGTGACTTGATACAAAGAAAAAGTTTAGAGTATATCAAAGAATGAATGGACTACAGATCACTTAGGTAATCATTCTTAAAAGAAAGTATTACTGGATCATTTTATGAAAAATGAAACTGGCTCTTTATTGGTAACATGATCAAATTATAATAAAAGTTTACAAGACTTTTTAGTCTAAATTTTATACTTTTAAGCAGATACTTAGGTAGTTGGTGCAATTCTATGCACAATTTAAGGACGTATAAAATACTTAACTAACAAAAGAACTCAATGCTAGAGATTCAAGGAGTCTTGAAAAAGATATACTAAAAGCCTGAAGTCATATTAGGTATTCTCTTTTAAAATGACTATGTGGGGACTTCCCTGGTGGTGCAGTGGTTAAAGAATCCGCCTGCCAATGCAGGGAACATGGGTTCGATCGCTGGTCTGGGAAGATCCCACATGCCGCAACTTAGCCCGTGTGCCACAACTACTGAGCCTGTGCTCTAGAGCCCACGAGCCACAACTACTGAAGCCCGTGCGCCTAGAGCCCGTGCTCTGCAACAAGAGAAGCCGCCGCAATGAGAAGCCTGCGCACCGCAACGAAGAGTAGCCCCCGATCGCCGCAACTAGAGAAAGCCCACGCACAGCAGCAAAGACCCCATGCAGCCAAAAATAAATAAATAAATTTATAAAATGACTATGTGTTACTTACAGAAAATGGTTATATTTTCAGAATTTAGGAAGAGTGCCTTTATTTTAATTAGTTAAAAAAAGGAGTTTGGGCTTCCCTGGTGGCGCAGTGGTTGAGAGTCCGCCTGCCAATGCAGGGGACACGGGTTTGTGCCCCGGTCCGGGAAGATGCCACATGCCGCGGAGCAGCTGGGCCCGTGAGCCACAGCCGCTGAGCCTGAGCGTCTGGAGCCTGTGCTCCGCAACGGGAGAGGCCACAGCAGTGAGAGGCCCGCGTACCGCACAAAAAAAAAAAAAAAGTTTAATATTTAAGTATAACTTGACATAGGGTAATTAAATCAACACTTTAAAATAAAGGGATGTGATTGCAAAGAAATTTCTTTTTATCATTATTAAATAGAACATAGCACAGTACTCTCATAAATGTTAATCAAATTAATCAATGAATAATATTTATAAATAAATTTTGGGATTTGCTCAGTCACACATATATAGACTGAAGACACTCAAAATTACATCTCCAACTGTAATCTCTTCCCTAATCACTGGACTTAAATACATAATATATATTCAACTATCCTCCAATGGGTATAGTTGTATGTCCAAGGCATTTTAAACTCATATCTGAAACTTAACTGCTCCCCTCCTCTTAAACATGTTTCCTTACCAATCTTCTCTATCTCAGTAACTGGCAAGTTCTTTCTTCCAACTGCTCAAATTAACAACCTTGGAGTCATCCTTGACTCTGTCTCATATATATCAATGAATTATGATGGCTCTATCTTCAAATATATCCAGCATCTAACCACGTCTCATCACAGTCATCCCTACATCTCTGCTCCAAGCCACCATTACCTATTCTCAGGACTATTTAAAAGACTTAAAAAAATTTTTGTCTTTACCTTTTATGATCTCCTCTTCACAGAACAGCTAAAAGGATCATTTCAAAATGTAAATTAGATCATGTTACTTCCCTATTCAAAACCCTCTGTTAGCATCCTGTCTTATTCAGAATAGAAATCTAAACTTATTATCATTGCCTACATGATCTGGCTCCCTGCTAAACTTCAAACTTAGTATTCTACCTCTTATATTTACTCCAACCATAATAAGAACTTTATCATCTCAAGGCCTTTGCATTGTCTGTTCCCTTGGCCTGTTCTTCTCCCAGAAATACACATGATTGCTCACTTCATTCCCTAACCACTCTAATTAATTAAAATAGCTGCACCCACCCTCCCACATCATTTTTCTCTACCCTATCTAAACAGTTTTCAATATTTATCAATCACTGAAAATTATATTTGGCATTGACCTTTGACCTTGCTAAGTTAATCACTTCTATCATCCTTTCTACATTATCTCTTCTTCCTGCTATTTCTCTCTTTAAGCATTTTTAGGCTAAATAAACAGAAGTAGGACATTCAGTGTTGTCCATCAAACTTACTAAAATCATAAATATCAAAGAAAAACCTAATAGGCTCTTTATTGCACTGAAAAAAAAGGGATAGATAACTTCTAATGATTAGATAATCATAGAGTCCTACAAAAGTTTGAAATATCTAAGTTGGAGGATAGGTCTTTGGTCCTAGCTTTGCTACTCTCCCTACCCATCATGACCCGTGAAAAAAAATTAGCTCATTCACTTGCAAATAATTGAAAATACATAATTAGAGATGACTTCCTTTAGCTTAGTTTATTCTGTCTTTATATACATCTGCATCATCCAATATGTAACTAACAGTCTCATTGGCTATTGAATGCTTGAAATATGACTAGTATGAACCGAGATGTGTGTAAATGTAATATACACACTAGATTTATGAACTTAAAAAATGTAAATGATCTCAATAATCTTATATGATTACATATAAATCAATGAAATTAATATTCTGTAAGTACTGGGTTAAAGTATATAAATCAAATTAATTTCACTTTTTTAGTTTTGTTCTTTTTTTGGTATGGTTACTACAAAATTTAAAATGGCATATATGGCTCATATTTGTAGTTCACATTATATCACTACTGGACAGACAATTCTTAGAGGGAACATAACAGATAAATCTTATCATTCCTAAAAGCTGGCTTAATTAGATTTAATTAAGAAAGATAAATGAGAGCATAAATTATCAATCACCAGTTTAGAGAAACACAGAAAGGGGTGTAACATAATCTGTATCCTAAGATTGGCTGATAAAGGCGATTGCTAACACTGAGTGCTTACTAGGTGCCTGGGATTGTGTAAGCTTTATCTCATTTAATACTCACAAAACCACTCAGGACCAAAGTTATTTGCTGCATATTTTCCCATTTGGCATATTTGTCACTTGCCAAATATTAGCTTGACTTTCTCTTTCATGTGGCTGTAGTCTACAAACTTGGGGATTTTTTACTCTAGTAGCTTCCCTTTCGTTTTGAGTAGAATTAATATTAAATAAATGTTAAAACATTAAAAAGTAAAAGTGGTTATGAAATGTATGTGTACAGGAGAATACTGTGATCAATAAGATTAAAATATAAAATAAACTGCTCGTTAAGTGTGTACAGAGATATCATAGCCTCAATGAGGGACTGAATGGGACTCTAGTTCATTAACACCTTCCCTTGTCTTCACCTTGACTACTTAAGGCTTTATTGTCTAAAATAATGCCCTTGGTAAGGATTCAGGACAGACACCCTGTGTCTGGCTCTACATGCTGGCTCTACCCTAATGATCGCAATGGCGATCATTGGTAATCACACAGTGACTAAGTAACAGCTTGTGTATTGTCTTATTCTGCACATTCTCTCATTTGATTTCTGAATATCTATATTTTCTTACTTCTTACTTAAAATCTCCAGAAACTGTTCCAACACTGCTTTTCCTTACGAGATGAATATAAATGTTATTGTTTGTTTTGTCCTCTCTCTTTCCTTCCACATTATAATAAAATTAGACACCCCCCAACTGCAGTAGGAGTTTATACTTCATTTTGTTCTGACATCTCCATTTGTATGGGCCACCATGTGGAGGGGAAAGGGGGAACCTCATTAACTTTGAATTTCAAAGCTTCATGTAAACTACAAGTGTCCTATAAATCTATTCCCGCTACAGGAGACCCTAGCATACTCAAGGGATACTCCCTGAGACTTTCAAGAATTTTCAAAGTCAAGAATACTATTATAGTACATAATTACTTCTTTCAAAATTCAGTAATACAGAATGAAAAAAAAAAGTGGTTTCTTCAGACTCTTAACGGTCCTACAAACACAAGGCCAAAATCATGCATAAAGCTATTTGAGGGTTAAGAATTGCTACTTTCTTAGGTCTCTTTACTATTCACCAACATTATCAGTTGGCTATTTTCTGGGAAATATTTCACAGAGCAACAAAGTTTTCATCATGGAGTGTAGCTGTGTAGAAGATGATGAAGAGAGAACAATAAAAGCCCAAACTGAGATGGATGGTGAAGCTAAGTACAGCACACTAGCTTCAAAACATAAGAGATTCAATTTCAGTTGTGGTAAATTGCAAATTGTTAAATATTATTGTGCCTAAAGATTGTTAGCAAAATAATGAAGAGACTTTTGTAATGCCAAATAAAAGAATTACAAAAGCAGTTTAATCAAAAGTATACTGAGTATATTTGAATGCTAACTGACCATTACAGTATTCCTTAAAAAAAACTGTAATTATCCTTAAATAAATCCTTATTGATACACAATCTAGAGCAAGGTTTTATTGAGGTGCTAATGTAGATGAAAATGGATCAAAATTTAGCCTGCAAAATTCAGAGCATCTGCCCTCATGACTTTCAATTTGTGGGACCCATCTGAAATCACTGTTTAATTTTCTCTGTCCATGGCACCTTAACATGAGAATTCTAACAAACTCTGTATCATCATCCAGTGGGCCCATTACATTGCAGTCTTAGCTCTTCTTAAGAGCGTATATCTTTATGATGCCCACCAGGAATCCCTTAAGTGAATTTCATACATTCCATATAGCTTTTATTTCTCTGATACAGTAACGAATAATTTTATTGCATGTAACATAAACCATGAATTGAGTTGTATTTGGAAATCTTTGTTTTAAACAATGTTTAATTTATACTATTGGTAAAAATAGTAGTTATTTGATACACAGTTAGCCACTTTTCTATTCTACTTCCAGAAATAAGAGAATTCCCTTTCTCAGGTAAGTAAAAATGTAAAATGTATTCAACAGGTCCAATAAATTGGTGAGTTATTTATTAATGGTTTATGATAGAACCCCCAAAGGTCCATAAATACATCTTCCTATTTCCTCTAACAATCTCTTTCTCTGAGCACATGAACACAAACACACAAATTGTCTATTTAGTTCTGAGTTTAGCTACTTAATGATTTTTCCATTCATACAGATTATAAATTGGTAGAGGAATATGATGCTTCTTCCATTTAATTAAAGAAGTGTACTTTCAGAGCAAAATAAATGTTAACTAACATTATTTGTATTCCAGGGATTCATCTTCCATCCCTTCTAATTAACTTAAATGCCATGCTGTGTTTCTGGATTCATTAACAACTCCAGGCACATTCCTCTCCACTTGCCTCTGTCAACCCAGCAAGCTGTTCCTTCTGACTTTAAAGTGTGAATATTTTTGCTTCATCATCAGTTTTGTAGTCTGAAGGGAGACTTGGCTTACCTAAAAAGAATCCATACTTTCCAATGAAGACAACAGAATAGGGATGCTAATCACCACTTCCTTTTAAAATATGAGTATGCCTCATCCTCCAAAAAGAAAAAAGACAAGGGAACTTTCTTTTTTTGAAGGAATAAAGGCAAAATGTGAAAGAGATCTTCAAGCAGTATTAATTACATTTTTTAAGTTCAGAATATTAAAATTACACACTATTATCAGCTGAATTATTTATGCATTCAGACAATTATTCAGATCAGAAATTTAACAGTTCCAGTAATATTATCATGTTTCTAAGCAAAAGTTCCCAAGTTACTCATCGTTTCTACAAAGTTACTTAGATAAAGCTCAATGTTGAGTGTAGAAGTACCACTTTGTGCTCCTCTTATTGGCTTTGCTTTCTAACAGGTTCTAATAGTTTTGGCAGTCCTGGTCTTACTTAGCTCCTGTGGCACAGAATCAGTCTTTCTTGCTTATCATATGGCTAACCCTGAAGAATCTTTTAACCTTAAACAATACAAAGTTGAGCTCAATTTAAAATGCAAGTATTACAGTGTTTCAGACATATCGCAAGACAACGTTCATTTCTAATTCACTTTGCAGACCCTCCTTTACCAGGTGCCATTCTGAATTCTGGTCAGCTTATGGCTCTACAGGGACATGGAAACATTTACTTATATTTAGAAGAATTATTTGATTTGCTAAAGCTACATTTCAAGTGAAAAGTTTAATGAGGAAAGAAATAGAGTGGAATAAAACTAACGTTTTTAAGGATTCTGTTAAATTGGGTTAATCATTTGAGTTAGTGCTCCCTGGCTTTCTTCACTTTGTTCTAATCAGTGACTGAAGATGTCGTTTTAAATTTCTAAGTTTGTTTTATTTATTATGAATAAATTAAAATAGGTATAAATTTCTGAGGACTTAGGTGCTTGGCAGCATATGAAATATTTTCCTACAATATCTTCTTTGATCTCCCCTAGGAACTTACTAGGTCCATTTTACAAGTGAGGAAAGAGGAACAGAGGTGAAGCACCATGTTCAGTGTCACTAAGTCCATACACTCAGGCTTTGCTGTCTATTGTCTATCATGCTTATTGTTCTGGATTACAAAGATTTTATTTATACCCCACTAGATAATGGACCTTAAAAATTACATTTATATTCCATAGCAATCACTAACCTCACTTTGAAAGTTGGAATTATGAAAGTATTTGATTATTGATTGTTTACCTAAACATAGTTTAAAACCAAAAAAGGGATTCTTTCAAGTTGCACCTTAAATTTTTCCCATTTTTTATTTCTGTGTTAATTACAGAATAAATATATGCAGAGCCCTTACTTCATTATATTTCCCTCCTCCTGCCCCAGGGTCACTATACTCAGCATGGCATGCATGTATCACATCACATATATGTATCAGAATACATATATGGTCATACGTAAACTTGTAGTTTTGTTTTGTGATTTTTTAATAAATGGAAAAATGTGTATTTTGGTTTACAATTTGCTTTCTTCACTTAATAATATAGCTTGAATACTTTTATTTTACAACACATCTACATCTGTCTCATTCTTTTAAAATGTAATTTCCAGCAACATGGATGGACCTAGTGAAGTAAGCCAGACAGAGAAAGACAAATATCATGATATCGCTTATATGTGGACTCTAAAAAAAATGATACAAACGAATTTATATACAAAACAGAAATAGACCCACAGACATAGAAAACCAACTTATGGTTACCAAAGGGGAAAGGTGGGGGAGGGGTAAATTAGGAATTTGGGATTAACATATACACACTACCATATATAAAATAGATTACCAGCAAGGAAGTTATAGCACAGGGAACTATACTCAATATTTTGTAATAATCTATAAGGGAAAAGAATCCAAAAAAATAGATATATATGTATGTATAACTGAATCACTTTGTTATACACCTGAAATTAACACAACATTGTAAATCAACTATACTTCAATAAAAAAATTAAAAAGTAAAAAAAAAAAATAAAATAAAATGCATTATGGATATTCTTAGATTATATAATCATCTCCTATTAATAGATATCTATATTGCTTCCACATGTTCATTATTTGAGACAATGCAACAATTTTTATACTTATGAATGCACATACGGAGGGATTTCTAAGCCAGATAATGGTAAGTGGAATTGCCAGGTCAAAAAGTATTCATACAGGGTATAAGAGAACCTGTTTCCTCATACTTTTTGATTAATTTATTATCTTTCTTTTTTTCCCCATTTTTGTCCCTAGTGAATTAAAATATCGTATTTTTAAGTTTGCATAGTTGTGATTTTTAGTGAGATTAAGAAGTGTTTCAAATATTTTTTTCGTCATTTGTATTTCTGTAAATTTGCTATTCATATCATTTGCCCACTTTTCAGAGAGAGTGTTTACCTGTTCACTAGGTATTTTTAAGGAAGAGTCCTTATATCCGAGCTTACAAACAAATGTTTCTTTATAATTTAATTGCCTAAAGATTAAGCTCTAGAGGTTATCCTCTGGAAAAAACTTGGATGTGATAGTTTGTTTCTGTATAGCCAGAATCACTCAAATATTTTCCTGTTTCTGTCATGCCATTCTTCTCTATAGTAAGTATACTTGCCAACAGATTCTAATTCCTAAGGCTTTTTCCTGGAAACAACAGCAATAACTTTTAAATCTAATGTCATTATGATGTGTACACTCTCAGAGAAGTCTAAAAATGTAAAAAGTTCTAGTGAATAATTTAGAAGTCCAATCTTTTCATTTAGGTAGCTCACTTAAGGGGGGGGGGAGGTTGGAGAATACTCAGTCTCCAAGGAATTCTTGTTCTATAAAAAGTAAAATTTGTTTATTACACTTCTCTTGGCTCTTCCAGTCATGAGCTACTTAGCATAAAAATGAAGTTATGCTAAATCAAGTTGATAGTACTGGATAAATTCCAGAGTTCAATGTCTGTGTGTGTATAAAGATATGTTGATTCAAACTAAATACCAAAAGCCTCTAAGTTACTTTTTGCATGGTTTTGAGGATGAAAAATAATTAAGAAGCTAGAGGTAATCCCAAGATTTTGCTGATAAGAGAATAAAACTTTGGCCTGAAATGCAGCTCCTTGAGGAATAAGGCAAAGAATGTAGCTTTTTGTAATGGCCACCTATAAGCTAATGTGGAAGCATTGAGACCTATCAGAATGTTTCTGGAGTACCAGCTTATTAAAGAATCGCTGTTTCTGATCATCACACATACTCCTAATATATTTCAGCATGACTAGTATGCCAAGTTCTAAGCTAGAAACTTCCAAAAGATTAATTTACATTTTTAGAACATGCTTGAGTCTCTTTATCCCATTTTCCATCATTAAAACAAAAACACTATTAAAAATACTTAGAGATCTCTTTAAAATACTTTATGCATTAAAAAAAACTATCTGCTTTCCTGTGACTGATAGCAGATACAAATCTAAACTTCCACTAAAGGATGTTAAAAGATTTTTTTAAAGACAACAGAAAGATTATGAATATTTTCATCACATATGTGACATCTGGTATCTTCTTCATTCCAAGATCTATAAATGGCTTAAACTTTCATTTAACTTTGTAAAAAGCA
Organism: Lagenorhynchus albirostris; assembly: GCF_949774975.1. NCBI lineage: Eukaryota > Metazoa > Chordata > Mammalia > Artiodactyla > Delphinidae > Lagenorhynchus > Lagenorhynchus albirostris. The sequence continues at coordinate 34,053,111 of NC_083106.1, read as the reverse complement.
ACCTTAAGAAAGAAGCTAAACAACCAAAAGCATAATAGTTAATACAGAAACAGCTGTACAAGACTCAGTGGCCATGTAATTATATACCAGAGGAAAAGAGTTAACCTTAACTCAAGTTCAAAGTGAGAAAATCATAATTAGCCAATTTATTCATTTTTATTCTATAAAATCTTATCTTTAGTGGCTTGTATGAGTATCTCAGTTATCTATTACTGCACAACAAATCACCCCAAGATTTAGTGGTTTAAAACAACACCATTTTATTATCTTCACCATTCTGCGAATCAACTAAGCTCAGCTCTATGGGATGTCATCTGGGTCTACAGCATCCAAGGTGGCACACTATGTGTCTGACACTTTGGTGGAGAATGCTGGGCTCTGCTGGGATGCTATGATGATTGAGCATCCCAATGGGCTCTTCAACAAGACAGCCAATTTTTGTACCTGGCAGCTCAGGGCTCTCCTAAAAAGCAAGGCAGAACCTCCGAAGACTTCTTCCGACTTAGACCAGGAATTGGCTCAATGACACCTGTACTACATTTAGTTGGTTAAAGCAAATCACAAGGAGAGTGCAGATCCAGTGTGACAGAAGACTACAGAGAGACTTGAAGACCAGGATGTGTGGTTCACTGGGGGCTGTTAAGAGTATAGCTAAACGACTCCATGGTATTGTCTTGGCCTCCATTTTGTTTGGCCAAGCAGCCTGTGAGGGGCTTAAACTAACATCAGCCCTTCATGTAAGCACGTGTCCTAGATGACAGGCTTCAGAGTCCCAAGCAAATGTAAGTTCCTGATATGACTTCCTCAAAGGCCCTTGTGATAAAGTCTCCTTTGCCTCCTAGGTCTTTCCCTTATGCACCCCACAGATAAGACCCCCATGGAGCTTACCAAACTTCACTTTTTTGGTTTGACCAATCCAGGATTAGATCAGAAACCCCAAAGCACCCCACTGGGACCCCAATAAAGGCATGTGCCCCAGTTCCTGCCAGGTCTCTCTGCTGCATCCTGCCTTGACCTCGCTATGTGGTCCCCCCAGGCTTGCCGTGTACTTTCTCCAGGACCTGTGAGTAATAAATTTCTCAGTCTTAATTCTCTTGCAATCTTTTGTTGAACCTCAGCTCACCATCCAACTAGTTGAGACTCTACTTAACAAATGTTTATTTAATAAAGTCACAACAGGGGACATCTTTGGAAAGTAGCTACCACTGTTATTCCTCTGGCCAAAGATGATGCACATTCCTCCTGCTTTCAAAAAACACTCACAAAACTCCCTAAACCCTCAAAGTTGTGTTCCATTTCAACATCAGGATCACACTTTAAATCCAGGATCACATAATGTAAATCAGACCCAGGTGCAATTGACGTTAGTCATGGGTACCTCTTCTTGATCTGTAGATCATGAAGTAAACAAGCTATATGACCCCCATATACCCAACATACAATGGGGAGGCAGGATCAGGAGAACTATAGTAGATACTTCCACTCAAAAAGAGGAGGAAAAATGGGAATAACATAGGGGTCACTGGTCTGAAAAAATTCTGAGATCCAGGCGAGCACAGGTGCCATTTCACTTTGCTCAGAAGGCAAATATGTTGATTAGGACCCAAATATGTTCCCTGGTGGTGGTCTTCTTGACTACTGGCCCCATGCTCAGGACTCATGACACTACCCTCTGAGACATCGTCCTTCCTTAAGAAATGGTTCATGTTTGCCGCTGAGTAGTGTTCTCAGGCTCTTTCCTGCCAGGACAAAGTTTGAGGGCTCAAAAGCTTTTTTTGTTTTGAATAATTTGTTCCTTTCAGTCTAAGCTGGTATAATTCTTTTCAAAACCTGTGGGTTTGTTATGTATAAATTATAATCAAATTTATTAGACAAAAATGATACTCATATATCTTCTAGGTGGGATCTTTATTTTGGATCAATTATGAGGATGCAGAGGCTCACAGCAGAGAGGGTCAAAGCGGCATGTCCTCAAGATTCTTAGAAGTAATTTCTACTGAGAGGAAAACTGAGACACTCTTTTACAATTTCCTGAAGTCTCAAGAGAATTACAGTCACACCTTTGGTCTGATCTTGAACTGGAGGCCACAATACTTTACTAGCAGCACTCTGGGTTTGCCATTTTTCCCCTAAGAAAACAAAACTTTTAAGAATATTCCATCACCCCCCCAAATTATTTCACGCCTCTTTTTCGTGAATGTCTCCCACCCCTGACAACATACAATCTGCTCTGTTCTGATAGATCAGTTTTCCCTTTCTAGAATTTTATATAAATTGGAATCATATTTACTCTCTAATGTCTGTCTTCTTTGGCTCAGCATAATGCTTTCGACATTCATTCACGCCTTTGCATTCCTTTTCATTGCTGAGTAAGGTTTCATGGTGTGACTATACACCAATGTGTTTATCCATGCATCTGTGAAATAACATTAGATTGTTTCCAGTTTGGAGTTACAGTAAATAAAGACTCTATAAATATTCTTATACATATCATTGTGTGGATATATATGTTTTCATTTCTTTTTGGTAAGTACCTTAAAATGGAATGGTTAAGTCTTATGGAAGATTTATATATAATTTTTTAAAAACATCTGTCATATAGTTTTCTAAAAAAGTTGTTTCACTTAATTCCCATCAGTAGTGTATGAGAGTTCCAGTTCCTCCACAAGCACATTAAAACTTGATATCATTAGTCTTTCTAACTTTAGCCATTTGGAAATTCATAGTGATTTAACTATTAATAATGATGATTTTAAATGTAAAGCATTTTTTCATATATTTATCGACCATTTAAATGACTTCTTTTGTAAAATGTCTGGTCAAATCTTTTTTCTCTCTCTTTTTTTTCAATTGTGTTTGTGTGTTTTATTGTTGAGTTGTAACTTTTTGGAATGTAAAACAGATACGAACACTTTGTCAGCTATAAGAGTCTCTAATATTTTCTTTCGGACTGGGGTTTTTCTTTTCATTTTCAATAGAGTGTCTTTAAAGGAGAAGAAAATTTTAAATCTGAAGATTTTTTCCTTAAAATACAAAACAGAGAAAAGATATATCATAGCATAACCTAATAAGGACTAAATCATCATGCAAATAATTATGTTTTTAATAAAAATAATAAAAAACAATTTTGGCTCTTTCGAGAATAGCATGTTAATTTTCTTTTAGACTATGAAAATTTATTTAGTGCTGGATCAAGAACTAGAAGGTAAGTGCTGCTTACCAGATGATGGATAAACACCACTGTGCTAGGGCTATGCTCTGTTACCCACAGATTCTTTGATATCATGTATTCAATTAATAATTATTTACATGATAAAAGGGCTGGCTTTTTAAAAATATTACTTGAACTTTCTGAGTAGGATAATTCATTAAAAATTTCTCTTTTACTGTAGAGCATATGTGGAAAGGACACAGACATCCATAAGTTTTGCAATTGTCTCTGGAGGAGCAACTAGGTTTCCTAACATATTAATTATCAGAATCTATTTGTCATGAAATCAAGACTGTAGGAATGCTGTTTAATTTACTATTACAGAGGTGGGAACTTGACAAATACACAAATGCAAACACACTAATGGGGTGCTTTCCAGAATTTTGTTGAGTATGTACCTACACTGAATGTAGAAATTTCAATGCATTCTTAATGCTGGAGGAATTATTGAGGGAGTAAAATAATAATATATGTAATAAATAATATATGTAATAATAATTGAAATAATAATAATATAAGCTAATGATCCAAAGTAGCAAATCAGTTGGCACTATATAACAAACAGAAGCAAATATAAAAGAAAAATGCTTTCTCACAATTTTCCCTATAGCACAGAATATAGGAAATGAATTTGAGACTAAATTAAGATTTAGAAATGAGAGAACTTTCCCTTTTTTAACTGCTTCTCACTCCCAATGGTGGATATTTGTATAAGCAATGAATACATATTTCCATTCTTCTACTTTCAACTTGAGTTATTATATTTCAAATATATTTTCTGTAGATAATAGTTGGGTCTTTATTTTTTATTGTCTGAGAATTTCTGCCTTTTATTGCCATGTATACCCATTTACATTTAATATGTTTATTGATTATCATCTCTTTCTAGGAATCTAATTATCAGATAAAATTTGAAAATTTCTTACATGTTTAAACTTTTAAAATTTGCCAGCACCTTTACATAGAACAGGCAGAATGCTAAAGGTATACCAAGACAGTGATCTTTTTTGTCTTATATAAATCATTTTTTCTTTGAAACAAAATCACCAGAGTATAAGGTTTCACTTTCTATATTGTACAGAGCATGCAGTTGCATTTTATTTTTAGTAAGTTAAAAAAGGCAGTACTTCATCTAACCAGATTAGTTTTTTCTTTCTTTCTTTCTTTCTTTTTTGCTTCTCTCCACCTTTATTAAAGTATAATTGGTATACAAAAAGCTGCACATAATCAATACATACAACTTGATGAGTGTGACATAGGTATACACTCGTGTTACTATTACCACAATGACGGTAGTAAACATATTCATCATCTCTGAAAGTTTCCTTGTGACCCTTTGTTTTTGTTGCTGTTTTGTGTTAAGAACACTTAACATGATATCTACCCTCTTAACACATTTTTAAGTACACAATACCTTATTAACTATAGGCACTATGTTGTACATTAATCTCTGGAGTTTGCTCATCTGTTTTAACATTTATCCATTGAGCAACTCCCCATATCCCCCTCCCCCATCACTGGGTAACTACTGTTCTATTATCTACTTCTATATACTTAACTACTTTAGATGCCTCAATAAGAGAAATCAAGAGTATTTGTCCTTCTGTGACTCACTTATTTCACTTTGTATGTCTTTCAGGTCCATCCATGTTGTCACAAATTCATGTATTTCCTTCTATTTTAAGGCTGAATAATATTTCATGGTATGTATGTATCTTCTTTATCCATTCATCTGTCAATGGATATTTGGACTGTTTCCACGTCATGGTTATTAAGATTGCAACAAAAATGGGAATGCACATATCTCTGTAACAGCCTGATTTCATTTTCTTTGGATCTATACCCAGAAGTGAAATTGCTGGATCATATGGTAGTTCTATTTTCAATTTTTTGAGGAAACTCCATAATGTTTTCCATAGCAGCTACATTTTCACTATAATGTACAAGGGCTCCAATGTCTCCACAACTTCAACAATATGTAATATTTTTTCTTTTTTATAATAGTCATCCTAATAAGTGTGAGATGATATCCCATTGTAATTCTGATTGGCATTTTCATGATGATCAGTGATGTGAACACCTTTTTGTATACCTATTGACCATTTGTATGTCTTCTGTGGAAAAATGTCTACTCAAGTCCTTTGCCCATTTTTTAAATCGTCTTTTTTTTTTTTTAACTATTGAGTTGTTGGAGTTCCTTATATATTTTGGAAATTAAGCTCTTATCAGATATATAGCTTGCAAACATTTTCTCCCATTCCATAAGTTGCCTCTTCACTATGTAGAAAGTCTCACTTTTTTGTGTGTCTATTTTTGCTTTTGTTGCCTGTGCCTTTGGTATCGTATCTAAGAAATCATTGCCAAGACTAATGTCAAGAAGCTTTTCCTCCATGCTTTCTCTTTGGAGTTTCACATCTTACATGTAAGTCTTTAATCCAGTTTGAGTTAATTTTTGTGTATGGTAAAAGCTAAGAGTCCAATTTAATTTTTGCATGTAGATACACAGTTTTCCCAGCACCATTTATTGACAAGTAGGCAACCTTGCCCACTTTCCAGATCTCGGAGAAAAAGCTTTCAGTTTTCATCACTGAGTATGTTAGCTATGGGCTTTTCATTTATGGTCTTTTTTGTGTTAAGTTCTGACTATACTTAATTTTTTGAGAATTTTGTCATAAAAGGGTCTTGAATATCGCCAATGCTTTTTCTGCAACAACTGATACGATTATGCAATTTTTCTCCTTCATTTTGTTAATATGGTGTATCACATTGATTGGTTTGCATATGTTGACCCATTCTGGCATTCCAGGGATAAATCCCACTTGGTCATGGTACATGACCCTTTTAAAGTGCTGTTTAATTTGGTGTGCTAATACTTTATTGAGGCTTTTGGCATTCACGTTCATCAGGGATATTTGCCTGTAGTTTTCTTTTCTTGTGGTATCTTTGCCTGGCTTTAGTATCATGGTGATGCTGGCCTCATAAAATGTGTTTGGAGGTGTTCTCTCTTCTATTTTTTGGAAGAGTTTAAGAAGGATTAGTATGAATACTTTCTTTATTTATTTTTAATTAATTAAATTTATTTATTTATTTTTGGCTGCATTGGGTCTTTGTTGCTGCGTGCAGGCTTTCTCTAGTTGCGGCGAGTGGGGGCTACTCTTCGTTGCGGTGCACGGACTTCTCATTGCGGTGGCTTATCTTGTTGCAGAGCACAGGCTCTAGGCACACGGGCTTCAGTAGTTGTAGCACACGGGCTCAGTAGTTGTGGCTCACAGGCTTAGTTGTTCTGTGGCATGTGGGATCTTCCCAGACCAGGGCTTGAGCCTGTGTCTCCTGCATTGGCAGGCAGATTCTTAACCACTGTGCCGTCGGGGAAGCCCCCAATACTTCTTTAAATGTTTGGTAAATTCACCTGCAAAGTCATCCTTGGCTAGTCCTTGCTTTTCTTTGTTGGGAGGTTTTTGATGACTGATGCAATCTCCTTATTTGTTATTGGGTTGTTCAGACTTTCTATTTGTTTTGATTCAGTGTTAGTAGGTTGTATGTTTCTAGGAATTTAATTGCCCAATTTGTTGGTTTATAATTGCTCATAATAGTCCCTTATGATATTTTTATTTCAGTGGCATCATTTGTAATATCTTCTCTTTTATTTCTGATTTTACTTGAGCAATCACTCATGTTTTCTTAGTCTAGCTAAGGGTTTATCAATTTTGTTTATCTTTTCAAAAAACCAATTCTTAGTTTTATTGATTTTTTGTATGTCTTCCTATTCTCTGTTTAATTTATTTCTGCTCTAATCTTTATTATTTTCTTCTTTGTGCTAATTTTGGCTTAGTTGGTCCTTTTTATAGTTTCTTGAGGTATAAAATTGAGTGGTTTATTTGAGATTTTCCTTTTTTAGCGTAGGTGTTTTTAAACTTCCCTCTCAGTATTGCTTTTGCTGTATCTCATTTTGGTGTGCTTTCATTTTTGTTTGTCTAAAATATTTTCTAATTTCTCTTTTAATTTATTTTTGACCCAATAGTTGTTCAAGAGTATATTGCTTAATTTCCACTAATTTGTGAGATTTTCCAATTTCCTTTTGTTATTGATTTCCAGTTTATTTCCATTGTGATAAGAAAATATACTTGAGATAATTTCAATCTTCTTAAATTTGTTAAGACTTGCTTTGCGACCTAGCATGTGATCTTTCTTAGAGAATGTTCCATGTGCATTTGAAAAGAATGTGTAGTCTACTTGCTGTTGGGTGAAAAGTTCTGTGTATGTCTGTTAGGTCCATTTGGTGTTTAGTGGTGTTCAAGTCCTGTTTCTGTGATTTTCTAGTGATTTTCTGTCTGGGTAATCTATCTATTATTGAAAGTGGGTTATTTAAGTCTCCTATTATCATTGTATTGCTGTCTATTGCTACTGTCAGATCTGCCAGTGTTTGCTTTATATATTTAGATGCTCTGATGTTGGGTATATATATATATATATATATATATATATATATATATATATATATATATATTTAAAATTGTTTTGTCTTCTTGTTTAACTGATCTTTTTATCATTATGTAATGATCTTCTTTGTCTCTCTTGTGACAATTGGTTACTTAATGTCTAATTTTTTGATATATAAGCTCAGATAAATATATCTCTCTGATATAAATATAGTCACCTCTGCTCTCTTTGGTTCCAATTTGCATGGAATATCTTTTTCCATCCCTTCATTTTTAGTGTGCCCCTCTGATGGCTGCAAAGTGACTGGTTTTTAAGTCAACCACAGAGATGAGGAGAGGAGAAAGGGACTAAAGCCAGTTTGGGATGAATTTTTTGGTACTAACAACTAAAAGAGTCTAATTATCATAGGGTTTACCTATGAAAGCATTTTTCTTTCCAAACCATCAAATAGCAAAGGCAGTCACACAATATCAACATATATATAAAATATCCATGGTACACATGAAAAGATTACATGAAATTAAAAATGATTATATTAAAAATGTTGATTCTTAAGAAATAAATTTTTTTTCAGAATGATATATAATTAGAAAGTTTTGTGAAGTGTATTTATCTCCCCTAGATCTGATTTGATGTAATCTTTAACATATAAAAATACTTCAAAAATTTAATAAGTAAAATATCTCAGTTGAGTCTTAAAGATGAAGAACATCTGGTAAACAAACATAGGCATCTTTGCTTGCTTATTCAAAAATCAGAGCCTTGAGAATACTGACTAAAAATGTACATCCCAAAGGAAAACATGAAATGAATATTTACATGACTATTATGCTCAATATATTTATAAAATAGAGAGCAACTAACTGATGATTTTTCATAGATAATTATTATTGCTAAATATTCCAAATTATCCATTTTGATTGTATATTAAACCCACTCATGTAATTCGAATTTACCTACTCTGACAGGCTCAAGTTTGCTGACATTTAAGTCACTGAAAGAGCCCCATCTTCTAACATCTACTCACCCTTGGGAGGAGATCTCTTAAGGAAGCATCTTTGTTTGTCATTAAAATATTTCTTAAAAACTTAATGACTTGATAAACTAGGTATCTCATAAAATATTATAAATTTTATATTTTCATCTTGAGACAATCCTCTCAAAAAGTACAATTTTGTAAATCACATTGGAAAAAAGTACATAAATAAATGTAACAGGCTTATTTTTCTGAAGTAACAAAAGGCATAAGAACCCTGTTTTAGTGTGATTTTTCAGCCTACATATTTGAACAGTAAGTATAATCATAATATCTCCAACAGGTTGGCCATCTATAATTGTTTCAAAAAGCTTTAGGGAATATTCAATGTAATGGAATGTAAAACATTAGCAACTGCTGTGGTCTGAAACTTTGTATAATATAATCTATAAATCTATCTACCCAGATAAACGAATTCAGAAAAAATAAAATGTGATTATATTGTAAATATAAAACCAAAATTTTAAAAAGGATAAGTTTGTTAATATCTGAACTTATGTATTTAAAATGAATGTAACTGATCTTGTTGGTCAGTGTTTATTGGGTGTTATGTGCCAAGTACTATTCTCAGTGCTTTTCCTCAATGGATTTGCCTAATACTCACAAAAACTTTTCTGAGGCATGTTATTATCCCTGTTTCACAAATGTGAAAACTGAGGGGAAAATGATATTAACTAATTTGCCCAAGATCAACAGTTAGGAATTGTGGACTAAGGACCTCCAAACTGCACTCATCCAAAAAAGCAATGAACACTGGCAAAAATCATCAGAATCAACTTTCTAAGAACTCTAGAGATTAATTAAATATTTTGCAAGAAGCCAAGAAGTCATTATTCAAGAAAAATGACTGAATCTTGATGAGAACAGTGTGCTTTGTAGGGTCTTGACTTGCTTTAGTCCTATTTCTCTCTCCCCAGCTCTGCTGTAGCCTTGAAAACCAGCAGCCTGGCAATCACAGTAGATGTGAAAGCCAGCAACCTTACAGCCAGCAGAGTGGCACACTGGGTTTTGAGTTCCTCAAAAAATTAAAAATAGAACTACCATATGATCCAGTAATACCACTTATAGATATTTATCCAAAAGAATTGAAATCAGGATCTCAAAGAGATATATGCACTCACATATCCATTGTAACACTATTCATAATAGCCAAGATGTGAAAACAAGCTAAATGCCCAATGATAGATGAATGGATAAAGAAAATATGATCTATACATAGAGCGGAATACTGTTCAGCCTTAAAAAAGAAGGAAATCCTATGAAATTGTGACAACATGGTGGACCTGAGAAGCATTATGCTTAGGGAAATGTCAGGCACAGAAGGACATGCACCTCATTATTCTATGTTTATGAAGTATCTGAAGTAATCAAATTCATAGAATCAGAGTGGAAAGGTGGTTGCTAGTGGAAGGAGGGGGAAATGGGAATTACTAATCAATGGACATAACTTTCAGTTAAGCAAGATGAATTAGTTCTGGAGATCTGCTTTATGATATAGCACCTATATTCAACCATTTTGTATTATACACTTAAAAATATGTTAATAGGAAGCCCTCTTAAGTTTTCTTTCCACAATAAAGCAATTTTTTTTTAAAAAAAAGAAAAAGCCTCATTCTTAGAGCATTACCACTATTACACCAATCTGGCAGCTCTCTGGAAAAGCTCCTTTTGTAGGACTTGCCATTCTTTGACCTGACTCCACACACTCTCTAGGAATAGCCCTATCACTAGGGCTTTATTGAAAACAACCATCAGCAATTATTCAGCATTGCATCTGTGATACCCGTTGTGGCAATCAAAATATAAGATATCAGGTTATCCCTTTCATATTCTAAATCTCCTACCTTTCTTGTTTCATTTACCTCTGGCTCTCTCCATCACCCTTGCATGCAGATACACACACATACACACAAACACATGTATACCATACATACCACATCACCTTCTTTTAACCAGAAAGCAAAAACCTTGCATAGTTACTCATGCAAAAAAAAAAAAAACTCCAGAGATCACCAATCCACCGAGTATGCCAGCAAGACACTCTGATGCACTCATGTCACCATGTTCTTTATTGACATCATATCTATACTTAAACATATTATGTTTCAGTGAAATTTAAACTCATCATCACAGCCAGGGAAATGTTTTCACCTATCCATCTGAACAGTCCTGCAAGTATGTGTGTGTGAAGAACTCGATATGTATACACACATTATTTCTGGGATCACTTTTTTGAATGTATCATAGAGAACAAATGACACAGAATATCTTGACAACTAATATCATAAAATGACTCTCATTCCTCATCAATACAAACATCACTATGGCATGAGCCTCATGAAGGGAACACATCAGTGTTTAATCTGAAATTGTGATGGGTCTGAGACATTACTTATAAGATGAGAAGTCAGACTACCAATGTGATAGGTGGGTAGATAGGTAAATGGTAGGTAAATGGATAGATAGGTAGGGAGGTAGATAGATCAATCAATTGATCGATCAATAGATAGATAGATAGATAGATAGATAGACAGATATCCTGACAGGAAATACAAAGTCTACGGATCAGAACACAGTTTATCATTTACAGAGCATCTTAGTACTGGCAAGGCTATGGCAACATGATATTACCCTACACATACAGACGGATTGTACCACAGACTCACAAAAGCGTGACACTCAGAGATTTGGCTGGCACGGTGGTCCATCCTCCCCTCTGAATAGGGAGAGACTTTTACTCTGGGATATAAGCGAATATGTACAGGAAAGAGAAGTCTCATAATCCCTCTGAAGCAATATACTACCTCTATATTCCAGGACATGGTTGTTCTTCAATTATCCTTTAACCAAGTTTGCCATTGGTCTTTCCTCAGAAAGTCTGGACCCTGTGGTAGCACAATAGCATTCACAGAGAATTGCCTTCCAGTAACCAGATCTAGGGATTGAGGCTAAACAGTCTAGCGACCTGTCCTGATTTATTCTACAACTCTCTATTATTGAATAATAAAAGTTTAGGAGACTAATGTAAAGGGAAAAAAGGTAAAATGCTGTCTTCATCATTATTGACAATTTCATGAAAGAAATCAGTGATATTCATAATTATTGTCTTAGTCCGAACTACATGAACTTTTTTGAGAGTAATCATTTACTGGCAGTAACATGGTACTAAAATATATTTTTTAGACTGTAGTATCCTAATTGAAAATAAGTTCTTTTTACATTTTATTCCTATGTCTCTTCTTGAAAAGATACAACAAAAATGATGACGTCAGCAGAGATTCTCCCTTTTTATCACTGAAGAGACAATACATTTTTGTATGTTATAAATTCTGTTCAGACAAGGCTACCTCACTTAATCCTCATTACCCTCTACCTGCTTGCCCAGAATATGACAAAATATTAGAGAAATAAAATTGACTTTATTTATTTTGATATAGTAAAAATATTTTCAAATAAATTTCAAAAGTATAATTAAATGGTCATAATATCTAGGTCACACTGTAGAAACAAAGCTTTGGTATCTTAAACATTGCTGATGTTAATAATTTGGGCCCACTCAGGGCCATAGTGATTCTTTTAAAGCATAAGTCATATCATACCACATCTCTGCTCCAAACCCTTTGGTGGTTCCCTATCTCAGTCACAGGAAAAAAAAGAGTCCTTTCGATAGCCTGTAATAACCTACATGGCCTGACTATCCTGGGTTATGGTTGTTTTTGTTTGTTTGTTTTGTTTTGTTTTGTTATACCTACATATTCCAACTGATAGACAGTTTGATAAATAATTGAGTATGATTAGCATGTAGTTTAGAAATAAGTCCTAAAGTTATTTAGTTTTGCACTGAAACTACATGAGTTCTGTATATAATTCAAGTGTTTTTCTCTGGTAGATATTTCAAGTGCCTTGAAAATTTGTTCTCTTGTTCAACCCTAGACAAAGACTTATTTAGCATCTTTTGAGGATAGTCATACACTCATTTGAATTATGGCATTTGGTGCACAGACTATGCCGGTCTAACAAAGGAGATATGTATATCAATATTAATTTTAGCAAGTAAAGTAGTAAAATAAAAAATAAAATGCTAAGGAATTCCAAGGAAACTATGGCCAAGATAACTTCATTACTTGGTCTGAACTGGAAAATTCTCCTAAGTAAAGTGAGGAATACCCAGAAACTTAGATCTGCTCTCTCTCAGAAGAAGATAGAACAGAATTAGAGAGTCATTGATTTTATAAAGTTCAAAGAAAAGTTGGTAGCAACGCCAATATACAATCCAAGTGTATTGGCTTACCACAGTCTTTGTTCTTCTGGTTAGCACACAGAACTACAGAAACAGTGCAGATCCAAAGAGGAAAATGGTTTACAACATCCCTCTCTCCAACAATGTATAGCAACAGCATTTTTATATAAAAACAAATGTGTGCTTGCTTCTAAATTTAAGTTACTGATGTACCTCATCACAATGCCTTTTACCTAAAGGAAATAACTTTATTTCAAATCATGAAATTTGCATATAAAACAACTGAAATTGAGCTTTTAGGTGAGGCCATAGTAAGTCCCTTTCAATATGTTAATTTTTAGACATGTGTTATTTTTTAGGATTTTGTCGTTACAATCACCCTGCGATGAAGGTACTATTGCTCTGTTTTGCCAATGATGGAAAAATCAACATGGATTCCATGCAAGGAACAATACAGCAAAAAACTGATAGAGGCATTCATACACTACCTTTCCAGGAGGCATCATGGGAACATAAGAAGCACAGGGGCTCTGCTGACGGGAGAGCAGGAAGAAAGGCTCACCCTGACACTGACTGCAAACTGGGAACCTTGGGCAAGTCTCCTTAGCTATAAAATGGTGATAATGGTACCTATATCACAAAGTTGTGTTATAGGGCTCAAATGAGATGGAGTACACAAAACCACTTTGTGTTATTATTATAGTTGCTAGGAAAGACACAACTTGAAAGTTATGTAACATATTTATCGATAACCTAATGTTAGGAAAATTCTGAGAATCATCATTTTGAATTGTTTCTGGCTCTCTCAAAATGCTTCTCATTCTGAACTATTCCCTGAAAAGCCTATGTTGCCAATCAAATCCGAATTACTGCTTACCTCTACAGACCACTCTCTTGAACAGTGATTACCTTTTAACCATGACTCAAGATTTAGTTTTCATAATAGGAAATAACAGTTGTACAGAGTGGTCTGGCAGGGCTTTATAGGACAGCTTCAATCAGGCTGACATGTGCTTTTGTTAACCATATTTCCTGTAGCTGCACAGACAATGAGAAATCCACTTCTGTGAGCTGAACCAATTATAACTAAGCAAGTATACTTTTTCCCTGCCCTGGTCATGATGTTAAATGTTTGATTAGGAAGGTCTTGTGCTTTTAGCTAAATGGGAGTAAATTTCTTTCCATCTGCAAGAACAAGCTATTTCTGCCTTTCATTCCATAGCCTCTTAGTGTCTTAATTCTGGTCTCTCAATGCCAAATAAAGTCACAAATGTAACACCCTTGAGATGGGGAAAACAATATTGCTATATTCCTTTGAAAACAAATTAAGTTAGCATCTGGAAGGACTAGGCTGCACCATTGCACAGAAGCAGATGCACTGCATGACCTAGGTGAGAACAGAGACAAGTTACACACAAAGAATGGGTTCTAGTGGGCAACATGGGGATGGAATTGGTAGCCCTAGAAAGGAATCTCAAGAAGGGTGTCAAATACAGGGAAACTTTAAGATGAAGCGGATAAAAAGGTGATGGAGATATTGCTGTATGAATGTCTAATGGAGTGACACAACCACAATAAAACAGGTTTTGGAAGTGCAGGACTGAAATAGGGAAGGGTGGTTCTGAAAAAGGCAGTTCCTGGGAAAATCTTCCCAGAGAAGTACAAAAAGAGAAAAGAGAAAACAGGGGCCAAATCTTACTAAATGCAGAATTAATAAGCCCAAACAGGCCCCATTAAATCAAGCATTCCAGATAAGGGCTTCTCTTATAGGCAATGTCACCAGGGAGACCACCATCCCCCCAAAATACCATAAGCTTATTTTTGGATACTTCAGTTTCTTCTCTTTAAAATTATTCACGAATGGCAAAGCAACCTGTTGATATTTCATAGAACTCAAATGAAGATTTTCAGTTACTTTTAACTCTTTACTGACCAGTGTATAAATATGGAATCAGAGATTTGTAGAATATTTCAGCTCAAAGAAATGGTACTGATTATTTGCTCCAACCTTATTGTACAGTCAAGGATGCTAAGATTATCCCAGATCACATGACAAATTAGTAACAGAGCCAGGACAAGAATCATGTTCTCCTAATTTCCAGATTTTTTTTTGTTTTTTTAAATCATAGCCATCTAAGATTAAATTTTCAATATTTTAAAAAGAGAATTATGCCCATATAAAGTCCAAGAGAAGAAAATTATGTTATTAAGAGAACCCAGGTAGAAATAAATTTAAAAGGTCAGCAGTAGAGAAGTTATAAGATGAAGATTCCTTATTGAAAGTAAGAGGGAAAAATGCAACCCAGAAACATATTTTTGGCTTTGCACTCGAAATACTTCTAGAACTCACCATTTCTTATTACCTCCATTGCTACCACCCTGGTTCAGGACAGCATTATGGAGGCATGTCCCCCAGTTGCTCTCCCTGCTTCCATCCTTGCTCCCTTACTGTCTAACAGCATCACAAAAGTCAGAATGAGTTTAAAATGTCAGTTTTTGTCATCCCCCTACTCAATCCTCCAATTGTATCATGTCCCATGAAAAGTAAAGTGAAAAATTGCTTTATTGTGGTAAGAACACTTAACAAGAGGGCTACCTATTAACATATTTTTAAGTGTATAATACAAAATTTTTGAATATAGGTGCTATATCATACAGCAGATCTCTAGAACTAATTCATCTTGCTTAACTGAAAGTTATGTCCATTGATTAGTAATTCCCATTTTCCCCTCCTTCCACTAGCAACCACCATTCCACTCTTTGATTCTATGAATTTGATTACTTCAGATACTTCATAAACGTAGAATAATGAGGTGCATGTCCTTCTGTGCCTGACATTTCCCTAAGCATAACGTTTTTCAGGTCCATCCATGGGCAGTTATTCTCTGAGTTTCAGTTTCCTTGTCTATAAATTAGGAATAAGAGTAACACTCATAGGGACACTTAAAGGATTTAATGAGAATTAATTAGCTATTTGGAATTTAGTAAGTCCCCAATGAATAGTTGTTAAAAAAATAAAAATAATAAAATTCCATTTTCAAAGATTGGGAACTCAGGAAAGAATCAAGTCTTTGCAAACTACAAATTCAGTATGGCTGAAGTGTAAATGTGAGGCAAGGTATGGAGAGGAGGAAGGCTTTAGAAATAAAGATGATAAAAAATTCAAAGGAAAACCACAGAGAGCAGAAGAGTTACTCAGTAAGATTTTCCCTTTACAATGATCAGTATATCAGTGATTTGTATAATATATTTGAATATAGTGTGACCAGAAATAAAGGTTACTATATTTACTGTAAAAAAATCTGCATACAAGTGGATGCACTCGATTCAAACCTGTGTTGTTCAAGAATCAAATGTAGTTAAAAGATGGTCTCAATAATCCATACAAGAAATGATGAAGACCTGAAGTAAGGCGGTATTTGTTTAAGAGATATTAAAGAAGTAGAATCTATAAAGTTAATGATTGAAAAGTGGGAAGATGAAAAAAAACAATTGTTCCTAGGTGTCTGGTTTAGGCTACTCAGTAGATGGTAGTGGCATTTGGAAAGATAAGAAATACAGAAGGAGGATTAAATGTGATTAATGTTTTTAAAGACAGTATAGTAATCATTGTATTGTTCACTAGTATCAGGTTTCCTTCTACTTCCAAGAATAAGGGAAGGTTACACCTTCTCACCCCAATTAGACATGGACTATACTTTTCTTTGGCTAATTGTGTGCAGTGGATAGAGCTAGAGCTAGAGATCTCTCATCAGTGCCTTATTCCCAGGTCACCATTCTCTAGCTTCCTTTATTTACACAGTGACAACCCGCCATGTTCCAGGAAAGGAGCCTCCATCAGTGAGGTTCCTTAACAGAGGCTGCCGTGTTTCAGAAAATTTGCCTTTGACAATTTACAGTCCCATGAAACTCTAAGTTATGTACAAATTAAGTACATGGATGATTTCTACAATTTTTTGTGAAGAAAAATAAAAGCATCAATCAGTCGTGGTTTGAATTTTGATTCTAAAATCAGAAGTACTTTCAATGGCATTGAGTCTCTTTAAATACTGTTCATTATTTCTACCTGAAGGGTAATAATCCATACTTTTGGTCTTGGAAAGTTACACAGTGTTGATGAGCCTTAATCACCTGTAGAATTGAGACAATAATTTGGGGACTACCTTCACTGGATTTTTGTGAGAATTAAATGAGTCCATACAATGTAAAAAAGTTCAGAATGGTGACTAATTCATTGTAAGCATTTAGTTAATGAAGTTCTCCAATTGTTCATTTTTATGCTTTTTATGTACTGCTTTTGTCCCTTATATGCTGGACTTCCTCACAGAAGTCCATTTTTTTCCTCATGACCTACACACTCTCCAGCTTCATATAATCCTCTCACAGAACTTCATTTACCATTTATATTTGCTGACACTTGAATCATCAACTTCAGCCTGGAATTCTTTCCCAAGCTACAGACCGTTGTTAACTTCACACCAGACACCTCATCTCAGACCTCTCACAGATATTTCTAACTGAGCATACTTTAAGATAAACTCTCACCTTTTTCCTGCAAAACCATCCTTCTACCTATGTCCTGTGTTCCTGAGTTAATGAATTTCATCACCATCCACTCTGATGCGTATGTCAGAAGTCTGGATATTTTCCTTACACAGTGCCTTCCTTATTCCCTACATTTCAACAATCACACATCTTACAGATAGCACAGCCTAAAATTCTCTTGAATATTACTCTTTCAATCACAGAGGCAATCATCTTCTATCTCTTCTATTAGTACTTTAGCTTTCTAAATGGTCTCCCTGCTTCTATTTGATTGGATTATTTGCTTTATAGTTAGAGTGTTTTTCTAAAATAGACATTTGAATAACTTTATTGAGGTATAATTGATGTTGTCACCATTATAAGTGTACAATTCAATGAATTTAATAAATTTATAGTTGTGCAACTATTGCCACAATCCAGTTTTAGAACTTTTTCATCACCCAGAAAGTTCCCCCATGCTGCCTGTTTGCATTTCATCAGTACTTCTACCCCCCATCCTAGGCAACCACTTCTCTGTTTTCTGTCTCTATAAACTTGCCTTTTCTAGATGTTTTGTATCTAAAATAGAAATTTTATTGTATTTCCCAACTAGAAACCCTAAAATAGCCTCCATTTTTTCTCTTTAGAATGTCCAAATTCCTTAAAAAACAGAGCAGTTTAGAAAGGACCAGTCTTTTTTTCTTAAATATGGAATACAACTGATTTTGTTTTTCTTCATTTTTTGGTATACTAAAACAATGAAATGCAGTATTTCTTTTTAACAGTTAGGAGGATAAGGAGAAAATGAGAACTAGTTTGTTTCAAGTGCTAAGATAAACATTTAAGCTGTGGGTTTCATGGGGCACCAAAGTTTATTGTCAAAGAAGAGGTGAAAGTAACAAAAAAAGTACCTCTTGGAAAAACAGAAAAAAATAAATGATTAAAGGGAGGAAAAATCAGGAATGGTGGGTGAGATCTCCAAGAACATGGTAACAAGCCTTAGGAAATTAGCTAAGAAGAGAGAGGTCCACAATCATGTAATCACCTGATGGTGGAACCAGGTAATAGATAGGTCTAGTAACATGAAAACTGAGTTCTGTCCATTGGGAAAGCATGGTGTGGCAGGAAAACTAATAAGCCGGTATTGAGAAAGTCTCATTCTCCATCTGAAACAGAGTGATTAAGAAGTGAACTGAACAAATTGTGAACCCTGAGCTAAGAAATTAGGTAATGACCCACCTTTTACGTCTGCCCCTCTTTGGTCTTCTATCCTCATATTAATCACTTTTTTGCTACAGCCATTTTAAGCATCTCCTAGATCCTGATAAGGTTATGTCTCCATACTATTGCCAACACAGGATGTTCCTTCTGGCTAGATCACACTAAACATCACTTTACATCTGACTATTCCTACTTGTCTAAACTTACATATTTCAACCCAGACATTAAATATCATTTTCTGAGCTCAATCCCACACTTCAATAGGAAATCTTAATAAGCTGTCTTCCAAATCCCTATACTGGCCCCCTAATAGGACTCTTCTTTCCAGTTTCCATACTGTAATTGTCTGTTTTCCTGTGTCTAATACATTAGACAGAAAGTCCACTGAGCACAGATACTGCATTTCATTCACCTAATGTGTCTCCAGTGCTTATCACAGCAAATGGCACATAACTATGGCTTTGTATCTGTGGAACTAAAATAAGTGTAAACAATTACAACAATTATTTTTAACATTTAAAAATAATTATTGATATAAATAATTTAAAAGCATTGTATGTACAATGCACAATTAGAGTAACATTTAAAGAAATGCAAGCCAATAGATTTTAAAATCTTTCTCCTCAATCTTTTATTGCAATTATATAGTTCTAGTTTTCCTCTATGTATCAGTAATGTGCTTTGATGTTTCTTGGCTTATTAAGAATGTTTCCATTATTCTGAGATCCTTTACCCATTAATCCTTATTAGTCTTTTTCCTTTTATAGGTCCATAGCTCCCTTAATGAAGAAAAGGCTTCTTGTTCTCTCTGGATCTGTGTTATCACTGACTTGATGGGAAATTTCAAAATTACTAGTCCTAGACCTAGTCTTAGTTCTAGTTCCTGAAGTTTATTTCAGTTCTAGTTCCTGAAGTTTATTTCAGTCTTAGTTCTAGTTCCTGAAGTCAGTGTTATCACTGACTTGATGGGAAATTTCAGAATTACTAGTCCTAGTCCTAGTCTTAGTTCTAGTTCCTGAAGTTTATTTCAGCTAAACCTGAATTGTTACTGAAGAACATTCTGCTGATGCTGGAAATGGCCTTAGACCTTCCCTAAAATTCTAACTTCTCAGATAATTCAAGGTATTCTCCGGCTTTTTCCCATTACTGGATCAGAAAAAAAAAAAAAAATCCTGAGCGCAATAAACCCACATTTACAAGAATAACATGCTAGAAGGAACCGTCTTTTTTTATGTCATCACTTTCCTGACATTTGACATCTTCTAGAGTATGTGAAAAGTGTTAACTGCTATAGACCAGACACACTGTTATAGGCTGGCATCTCTCAAAGACTGAATTTTCCTTAAAAGATGACATCCAAGCACATTTAAATAGATTTTTTAAAAAACAGATCATTTCCAGTTGCTTTCCTTAATAAATCCTTATACATGACTAATTCTACTGAGCATTTTATATGTATAAAATGAGAAATTTGTGAGTATAGATGGGAACTTAAAAAGTGAGCATGGATAGAGAAGAGGTTAAGGATTGTGTTCCAAGGCACTTGAACACTTAGATATGAGGAAGAACAGAGGAAGAAGCAGCAAGAAGTTCAAAAGAAAATTCAACCAGTGCAGCATAAGGAAACCAGGAGGGCATGATTTTCCAGAAGACAAAGAAACAATTTCATAAGGTAGGGGGTATCCAACTGTGCCATTTACTGCTTAGTATCTAAATAATATGAGAACTAAGGATTGACCATAAAATTTGGCAACCCAAGTGTCGCTTGTAACCACGACAATTACATATTTCTCAGCCTCAATTACCTCCCCTGCAAAAAATAACAGGACCCATTTCATGAAGCAGTGTGAAGGATTAAATAAGACAATAATACCTGTAAGCACCTAGCATAATATCAGCAACAGAGGAAGAGCTCAGTAATGGGCAGGAGGGTTTTAAATTACTGATACAGCCCGAAGCTGTCTGTATCATAGACCTTGCAAAATTTTATTGAACACAGGATGCCTGACAACCCTGTGAGAGAGAATTTGGCTGGAGAAGAGTCCAGTGTGAATGGAAAAAGCAATTACTCTTTGGATTTTTTAAAAATTTTAAAAGAAAATGAAGGTAGTGAGCTCAAAAAACAGCAGTTAAATATCTAGTGAGCCCACACTCACCTCAAAGATTCTAGACACTAAAATCACTATAGGGATTATAGGAAGTTGGAAAGTCAAATGCCCTCCTTTCATACATACTGTGCATCGAACATTCCAAACTGCTGATTCTTCTGTTATGGCTGCTCATTTCTAAACAGGTTATGGACATTTAAGAAAGTGAAAACTATTCTAACCTTTGTAAAGGCCAAAAATTAAATGTGAAATGATTTACTCCAAATTTCATTCAATGATTTTGCAAATCCACTGGAAAAATAAATACTTTTTAATTTACATTTTTTGTGGAGCTAAAAAGTAATACTAACACTGAAAATATAATAATCACATATTTGGTGGTATTTTAGTTCTTGACTCCAAAGATGGGAGAGAGAAGCAAGGAACAATATTAACTAATGTTTTTCATCAGCCCTTCCTCACTCCCCCAGTGAGAGCATTCTCAGTTGGTAAATAGCTCAAAGACGGGTAAATTCTTGATTCATTCAAGTATTTCCAAGCAGGAGTGTATTTCAACCACCCCAGAATGGAAACAATGTTCTCTGGACAAAAGTTCTTTAGAGAAAATAAATTTTTTATAAGTTTGATAGCTTGTTCACTTAATGCTTGTAATTCCCTTAAAATCAGGCAATATTTTCTAATGTCTTACTTTAACCAATTATTTTTCATTTAAAACTCATTCTTCGGCTATTCAGCTAGAAGTATTAAGGTATTAATGTCTATTCAGACATTCTTCGGCTATTCAGCTAGAAGTATTAAGGTAGTACATGTCATAACTAGAGTAAAAGTTTGAAAGTTCTGATTACCTTCCCACTTCCAAAAGCACAAAAAGAACTTATAAATATTCTCTGTTTCCCATTGGGCACAGATTTCTACCTGCAAGGTTTCAGTTGGAACTTGAGTTTGGCTAATTTTCAACTCAGCACTTCCTTTATTTATCCTTTGCCTGTTTCTCCCATCTTTTTCATTTCTTCCTACTATAGCTGACTGTTTACAAGCTAATGCCATTTACTAGACCACAAACCACAGGCAATTCAAAAACCATGATGTAGTAATCTGCCTTAAGAACAGCTTAAATATCTGCTAAAATATGCTAAAATTGTATCTCAAAGTTAAAATTTGTCTTTTTAAAGTAAGATCATAGATTCCCTTAACTTTCCTTGTTATTTGGATTCAAACCCCCAATTTTTTAAGTATGTCTATGTTTCACATTCTTTGCCTTTGGTCTTTGAAAATGGCTGAAATGTTAATTTTCTCTATTCACAGGGAAACAGACTTTCAGCTTCTATGTTAGACCAAGAGGACACACCAAGAATAGACCGGCATCAGTCTTCAGAATTGCAAAGTTGGTAACAAATCCAAACATGCTTAATGTCTTTACACCACATCAGGTTAACAGAAACAAAAACAAATCACACCCTTTGGGACTATATGCTATAGACAACAAATGAGTGGATGTCTCTAAAGATCTAGATTTAGCCTAGGAGTGTGGGTATCTTTACCACTTTTCAGCCACCCTGTCACACCAGATCAGAAATGAGTCTTAGCACCCAGCAGCAGCTGCTGAAGTGTTCTCTCTCTGCACTTTCCAGAAACTATTGCTTTCCTTCTGCCTTTTTCAGCTCTCACTCTAATTCTGGTACAAAGTTTGTTTTCTGCTCAAGTCACAGTACCTTCCCATAACTGCCTCCCATGCTCTTTGCCTTAATGTCTCCCATGGGTGTTCTTCTCCGACAAAATCTAGAAATTACGGCAGCAAAGTGGACACCTGGGCATTAAATGGCCAGAGTTAGTGAAATGCAAGATTTCTGGTCCCAGATGCAGTCTCCGAAGAAGTGGAATATCTCATCTTTCAACCAAAGGTTTGTTTTTCTATCTGGTTATAGACTTTTTCATGAGAATGCAGAAGTTACATTTCTCCTACGTGGCACTCAGAAGTCATAGCCATATATATCCACGACAGGCAAAAACCCCAGCGAGAATATGCTCTTTCAAACTATCTGAAACTAATTCCGACATAGAAACAAACCACCAGGGAAGGAGTGTTTACCCCACAACATTGCTATTTAGAACAGAATTTTAGGCCCAGCCTCATTTATTTAGTCACTTTATAATATTGTTTTCATCTGATCAAGTATCAGAATGCACAAATCTTAAAGGTACTATTTTTACATTGTTATAAGCCTAAGAGGAAATTTGAAGGGTCCCTTGGTACATTCTCATCCCTTTTTTTTAGACTTCATACATTATTTTCCCAAACAGTTCACGAGCACATTTAAAAAACAAGAATAAAATCCCTCAATGTCAAACTTCATGGGCCTGGAAGTGTGCAGTCAATTCTGTTGAAATCCATCCCCCATCTCATCTGCCCCTGCTTATATCCAAACCACAATTCTCTAATTTCTACTACAGTTGTCTTTTTCTTATTTAGGTATTAGAGAACAGTTGACAATCTTACCTTGGAAAACAATTCTTTCTATTTATCCTAGTTCCAATAACCTGTCCTCAGATAGTCTTAATTTCTAAACTTCTTAGGTGAATGTGTAGGGCTCATAACCGACAATGGATACCTACTACAAGTGAATTTGGCTAACACTGAGTACATTTAGTTTCTTAATTAGACAGCCCGTACAACTATCCTGTTGTGAAATGCAAGAAATGATCTAGTAAAGCTAATGACACTAGGAAGACAAAAGTAAACTATATAATGAAGTATCTGATATTCTTCTCTACATATGTAATAAGGTATTTTAATAAGTTAAGTCAGTTTGAATAGTTAAACCCTGAATAACCGTCACAAATTGTTCTCTGAATTTAAAGCAATATTCCATATACAATCCAAAACCTTAGAGGCTGATTTTCAGTGGCTGCTTCCTGCCTGCAAAGTGCTAAAAAAAAGTCTTATCCAACCACTTCAAACGCATACATAAATAGAAGAGCTTTAATGTAGATATCAGAAGAAATATAAAAGAAATATATAAAAGGATGACATTGTGATCATAAGAAATGGTTGGTTGCAAGACTTTTCGAGTACACTATGCAGAAACTGACAGAGCATCTGTTTAAATTTCAAAAACGATCTACTAAGTGGAGTCCTACCTTCATGGTGAGAAAAATTGTTGAGAATAAGGAGGTCAGTAGGTCTGCACACAGGTAAATTATAACATCCTCTGACATTTTAAACTGATTTCAGAGAAAATATAGCTCTTTATCGACCACACCAGAAATTATGAAACTTATCATAAACAAAGAATCATAGATTCTCAATCAATTGATAAACTTTCAACCAAGCAGGAATCTCCTGACACCATTACTGGCCTAGGGTTTCCTAGCTTCTGCTGAACCCTCTTCAGAGATAAGAAATAAGTCCCAACATATTACTCCAAAATTGTCCTCCCTTTCACTCTCAGCTAGTGTTGTAATGGAAAATAAGAATGCAATCTTTGCCACAAAATAGCTCTTTAAATGTATAAAATAACTAATATCATCTAGTACCAAGTCATTCAAGTTTAGACTCTCACTCAGTTCCCTAAACCATTTACAGAAGGAAATGGCTCCTGGACTTTTTAACGTCTTAACAAACAACTCTTAATATCTTAACAAAGTTCAGGTAATCAATATTCTTTAGGAGTGGGACGCAGAGCTAGACACAAGAATCCATACGGGGCCTGAAAAATAAACAAGTAGTTAGGAATTATTAAGTTGATCTGGAATCCTACATGTATGAATTTAGTCAAAGATTGCATTTGTTTTCTTTTAGTAGCTGGAGATAATAGGAAATATATGTATTGGTCTCTGGCCCTGGTTCCTGGCACTGAGCTCCTGAAGCCCTTGTAACTTCCTAAATGATAAGAGCACTAGGAACATCTTCTTTTTTAATATTTGGTCTTTGACCCCAGCTTCTAATACAGGGCTTCTAAATCTCCTGGAATTTCCTGGGTGATAGAAGTGTCTTTTGTTCTAACAAGGTGACTCTGGGTGGGCTCCCGGATGGCTCCTGGATTGGGGCTGGTCACCAGAAACACTAAGCCATAATTAGAAGCTTGGAATTTTCAGCCCCAATCCCCATTCTCCAGAGAGGGGAGAAGGACTGGAAAAGGAGTTAATAATCGATCATGCTTACATGAGGAAACTTCCATAAAATTCCCAAAAGTACCCGGTTCAGAGAACTTTCAGGTTAGTGGACACATCCACACACCAGGGGGATGGTGTATCCTAACTCTATGGGACAGAAGTTCCTGAGCTCTCGGGACCCTTCCAGACCTCACCCTTCAAGTCTCTTTATCTGACTGTTCATCTGTATTCTGTATCATATCCTTTAACTGGTAAATGTAAGTAGGTGTTTCCCTGAGTTCTGGGAGCCACTCTAGCAAATTAATGGAATCTGAGGAGGGGGTCCTGGGGACCTCTGATTTGCAGCCAAGTCAGAAAGAGGCTGTCGGTAACCTGAGGACCTACTACTTGCAATTGGCATCTGAAGTGGGGAGCAGTCGTGCGGGACTGAGCTCTTAACCTGTGGGACTGAGCTCTTAACCTGTGGGATCTGATGTTATCTCCAGGTAGATAGCGTCTGAATTGAGTTAAGTAACTGCAGGACACCCAACTGGTGTCAAAGAATCGCTTGCTGAGGGAAAATTTCCATGCATCTGGTGTCGGAGGTGTTGTGAGTGTGGCAGTAGTGTGAGAGTAAAGGAGAAACATAGGAGGAGGACTGAAGGTTTTTCCAAGCAGTAACCTAGATGAAACGTTGCTGTTTTGTGAGTTTCTCTAATAAAACACGTAGATCATTTTCATTTGACATTCTTTCAAAGGACATTTTAAATTTATTAAATTTATTGTTTTCTACAAATGGTTTCTTAGAAGTTTACGATTTTTGATCTATTCCTTTCTGATTGTAATAGGCATCTACTTTTTTATATCTCCAGACCTTCACATACTGTTATTTGAGACATATTTCTATTATTTGAGACAACTAGTCCTTATTCCCTTCCCCACCAATCCTGGCTGTAGCTGGGGCAGCCAATGAATTGATTGAACCAAGAGATGGGCATGTGATCCAAAGTCCTTCCCTTTTTAAAAATTGGAACTAAACA
The DNA here is from genome assembly GCF_949774975.1 of Lagenorhynchus albirostris. Lineage (NCBI taxonomy): Eukaryota > Metazoa > Chordata > Mammalia > Artiodactyla > Delphinidae > Lagenorhynchus > Lagenorhynchus albirostris. The sequence continues at coordinate 34,027,199 of NC_083106.1, read as the reverse complement.
AAGAGATTATGTTCTTCTCTAGTGATGAAACTACAAGATGCAGGAACTGTCAGAAGTAATGTCCAATGTGTGATGAAAAGGAAGACCCACTCTGTCTGTGTTCTAGATCCTGTTTCCAGTTGTCCCTGAAGCCTAGCTGTATACCCTGAGGTTCTCCAAGGGTACCTGAGCTACTACTTTCATTAAAAGGAAAAAGGGAAAAAGAGCCACTTTGCCAGCAAAACAAGTCCTAACTTAAATACAGATTTTTCTATCTAAAGTTTTTATTTATTCCTCCCTCCCAATTTTATGTCCTATGTTAGCTTTCTACTGTTGCTGTAACATAAACTTGGTGCCTTAAACAACATGAATTTATTATCTTGGAGTTTTATAAGTCAGAAATTCAACAGGAGTCTCATTGGCTAAAAGTAAGGTGTTAGCAGAGCTGTGCTCCTTTCTGGAGGCTCTAGGGAAGAAAGCTTCCTTGTCTTTCTAGCTACTAGAGACCATCTTCATTCCTTGGCTCAATGATCTTTTCCTCCATCTTCAAAGGTAGCAATGCTGCATCTCTTTAAAATTCTTCTGTAGTCACATCTTTCTCTGACCCTGACCTTAAGTGAGAAAGATATTTTAAGGACTCTTGTGATTAACTTGGACCTACCTGAATAATCCAGGATAATCTCATCTCAAGGTCCTTAATTTTAAGTACATGTGCAAAGTCTCTTTTACTAACCAATGTAGCATATTCACAGTTCTGGAGGCTTAGGTATAGACACCTTGGGTGGGGGTGAGAGGATGGGGGTAGAGGGATGGGACATTATTCTGCTTCCCACTAAAAATGACAACAGCGCTCCATCTCTCACATCATTCAATTCAGTAATAAAAATATATTAAACAGGAAAAGCCAGGCACTCTGCACATTAATAGCAGCCTGTTAATCAACATTATTTGGAAACAGTTGTTTAGTTTAGTTTCAAAATGACTCCTTCAAAATTGATTTTTCTGGAAAGGAAATTTCTGCTGGTTTTATCTTTTCCTGAGATTGAGTTTGAAGATGTTTACTGGATTTCCCCAGCACACAATCAGAATTCAATCTTTGAAATGTAGAATTAAATGTATTTCCATACCCACATCCTTGAAGCCTGAGGCTGCTATCATTCCTGAGTATAGAGAGTAAACACAGCATCTCTCTTTGTTTTACTAATTGCTTTGTTTCCCCAAGCTGCTCGCACAACATCTGCCAGGGCAGAATGCACTATTTCCACACACCAGAGAACCACTGCCTGCCAGATAAACGACTTAAGCTCCGTGGTGTAAGGGCAAGTGCTTTCCAGGCACTCAGCAGGGAGTTTTCAAGAGGCAAAAACTTTAAGCAGAAATGAAGCTGAAACGCCTCCCCTCCCATCTTTAGAGTGGTTATGGAGTTGTGGATTCTGCGATGATCTCATACTGCCTGCAATTTTATTGATTTTGTTTTTCAATAGAACTGTTAAAGATGACAGTTCTCAGACAGGCAGAATGTGGGCAGATGCCCATGTTCTCACACAGTTCTGCCAAGATATTTTTACATCTTTCCACACATAAAACGAAATGAAGACACGTGTTATAGATGCATGCTCCTGGTACCCCCGTCCCCAGAAGAAGGGAGTTGATTGTGTGCTTGTTTCCTGGATGAAGTATTAAAACAACTCTACCTAGAAAAAAGTGAACAGCACTTCCAAAATAAAAGAGGTTTGCTTCTGAGGCACCTTATAAGCCATTCCTAATTACCAAAACACACTGAAACAGCAGTTTGTAATCATGTGTCATCCCTGCTAGTCCTAACTCCTAAACTTCTTGTCACATCTACTGGTTAAGCATCAAAATACAAAACGCTGTAACAGCTTAGGCTCTGTTGATGTTCAATCATCTACTGTGCACCAGAAAGGCTCATTTCAAATATGGCATGAAAGGAAGAAAAGTAAGCAAAAACCAGACTCAGAAGAGACTTGAAATAACTTGCCCCCAGAAAAACACTCAAGAGGAAAAACTGCAAAATCATAGCCTTACCTTGGGAGACTTGGGCAGACCCACTGTCTTTTCTTCTGCTAAGTTGACCAGGCTTAACTTTGTTTCCTCCACGGAGGGATGTTTGGGAGGGCGAGGTGGGGGGTACGAGAAAGAGTTTTCATATCTCCGCATCATATAATACTGTTCTTCAGGGATCTCTTCAACCAGAGTCTTGACTAGAAATGATCCTGGGTCCCCAGACAAATTATTAACTAACTGAACAGTCATATTCACGCGGCCAGCAGGAATTTCCCAGCACTCCTTGGGGTTGGCAAAGTCACTTATGAGTAGATAAGAGTCTGTGATAGCTTCCTCCAGCCGTAGTCCTGGTGTAGCGGCCAAAATGTCTTCTTCAGTGAAAAGATCTCTCACAGAAACCTTCACATTGAAGGGCAAGTGGAACTGTGCACAGAGCTCAGAAATCTGGTACTGCTTCTTATCATGAATCACTTCTACAAAACCTCCTTCCATGTACAAAGGGAGCAGTGCTGCCTCATAGGATTTTTTGAGGATTTTGTCACAAGCCAGAACGTTCACCACTTTTTTGATCCCTTCACAGAGGACTTCCGTCGTCTGTGAGTGTTGCACTAGGAACTGGTCCCCGGCAGATACAGATGACAGCTCGTCATGGGGGGAATGAAAGGCTTTGGTGGCCACCACGTGGAGAGGTTCCTTTTCACTCTTTGCTATCCCAAGGTCATAGGGGGTTGGGAACTCCCGAGGTCGCCGCTTGAATTTGCCTTTATAGCTAGGGGGGATCAAGAAGTGTCTTTTAGGAAAATTGCTTCTAATTTCTGAAGCTAAGATCCTTGATGCCTGGCACTTTTTGTGGATCACAATGGTTTTCCCAGGTTGTAAAACGTTTCTGGGTAGCTGATTTCCTTGGGGCGCTTCTATGACTTCAGCCACTACGGGGAACTCTTTACTGGTCATTTCAAAAAGATCTTGTGTAGATAACAGCTGAAGAAACCAGTTGGAATCATAACTGTCTGTAATGTCTTTGACTTCAACATCTAAACTGGGGAGGATACGGACTATATCCTTTCTAACTGGAAAACAAAAAGACATTTTGTGTATCAAAATGTTGCTCTGAAGTAGTATTAAAATCACTCCAGGGGTACCATAAATAAATTTCATTAAAAAAAATCTCAGATGCTCATGATATAACATTTCTTATGTATGACTTTCCTTTTTTAAATTTAAAAATGAAATAGATGGTAAATAAAAACAATACCCATAAATCTGCCTACTTTTAGAAATAGACATTAACCAGTATCTTGGAGCCCTACAAACCTCACCAAAATCACATCCTCCTCACTGCAACCTAAGAGTAATCATTCTCCTGATTTTGGTGTTAACCATTCCCTTGCTCTTCTTTGTAGTTTTATCACACATAACATACATGAATATATGTGCATGTGTTTAAATGTATATGTGTGTGTTTTTCCAGAAAATTTATTATATCATTTTAGGTCATGCTTTTGAGGTCCAGATATTGTACATAAAATTATCTTAGAAGAAAGTTTGGGTACTCCAAGTAAGACTCTTCCTGCATAAGGCCCAACACACATTCTACATACAAATCCTATCCTGTGGGATATAACCGTATTGCAAAATCTTGGGATATAAAGTACTCAAGATTAATATATGGAAATGGATATCAAAATGCAGTCTTTTTCCAATGTGAAAACTATTTCTTTCTCTGCTGGTACTATATTAACATCTAGTTAGAAAAGGAGTGGCATAGGATGGGTTACAGTCAAAGGAGCCACTCAGGAACCCTAGATTTGCTGGTAGAGTGCTTACCAACGTATTCTTTGCCTAATGTGTCCCTGGGGACTAATGAATCTCTGTATTCTTTCCAAGAGCCCACTGTCTCAGAAGTCTTTCTTTGAGACTACAGAGACACTTAAAATATTGTCCTGAAATCCTCTGCTCTCCATATACTGTCCCACATAGTATCCTTATAAATGGTCTTGCATTAAAAAATAAAGTTATATGTTAATATCAACAGGATTTTATAATGGTTTATATTTTCTTGACATTTTCCTAACACTTAATGTTTTATAGCCTTTTCACAATCTACCATTGTTTCCCAGTACATCTAGCCACCCGTCTGTCAATATTCTTTCTTCCCTGTATGCTTTTGAAAATTAATAATTTGGAAGATTTAGAAGACAGAATGTTTCTCTTATAAAACATTACCTATATTATTACATTTTATATTACTGTTTATGCAGCCTCTGAAAACTATAATTTGTGTCACATTACTTGCACATGCTGTGTAACAGAGTTCCTAAAAACACAGTATGAAATTGCATTATTTTATTTTCTTGAACATAAAATAGAGAAAAGAAAAAAACCGACGGTTGCCTATAGGCTGAAGTTCAATAAAAATTATAAAGATTCTCCATTAAAAAAAGAACTGGGGGGGGAAACGCTAAAAAAAACCTTTACCAGTTCATTTTATAAAGTTTAGCAAACCCAAACCTTTGAGATTGTTGCCACAGGTTTCCCTGAACCCCAAGGTAATTTTAGAAACTTTAAAATCACACTTATTTGAATCAAAATGAACGGTGTTTAAGAATTGTAGAGCTAGGACTAGATGGGTTCATAGACTCAGATCATTTCTCAAGTTGAGGGAACAACTTGACACTGGTAGAATAGATGCCATTAAGGACTTTCTGAGGGCTTTAAATTGACCATAGGGACCCTAATGCAAGCTAGATCCCAGTCTGCATTTCGGTACAATGGGTACGGTGGGGAAAGAATTGTCTTAATAACTTAGGACAACTTTATTGCCAGAGAAAGCCTCCGGGCCAGGCTATCTAACTTCTGTTAAATTTTTATGTACCCAATTCCTGACCTATCTTCAGTACTTCTATACCAAATTCACTGAAGATGTGCTAGCCTATCTCATCCTACTTGATATAACAGCAGCATTTGACAGAGTATATTAGACTCTTTGCTAGAGTTACCTCACTTATTTCCTTCTTATCTTATAATTCTTCTCAACTTTTTTTCTGGTTTCTTCTCCTCTACATACCACCCACTCCCCCCCACACACACCTTTTAACGTTTCTTCGTTCTCCTCCTTTCTCTGTCCACACTCACACCCACATGATCTTACACAGTCTCATGTTTTTAAGTACCATCTGTATGCAGATGACTTCCCAACATGTATCTCCAGCTAAATAATTCTCCTGCACTCTAGATATCTATTTAAGATCTCCACTTGGCTATCTAATAGACGTCTCAAAGTTAACATGCTTAAACTGAAATTCTGATCTTCTCAACCCAAACCTAATCTATCTGTTGCTCATTCTCCTTGTTTGGTGCAGAAATCTGAGACATCCATAGCTTCTCTCTCTGTTTTCCTAACATTCAACATCCATTACCTCAGAACTACTCTGATCTAAGCTACATTATTTCTTGCCTGGTTTATTGCAGTGGCTTCCTAAAGAGTCTTCTTACAGTCAAATCTTTCTAGGGAAGCCAGACAGTCTTTTTAAACGTTAAATTGATCATATCTTTCTCCTGTTCATAGCCCCACAGTGGCAGTCCTTTTCACTTCAGTAAAAGTGAAAGCCCTTACCGAGGTCCTAGGTACCACGTTGATCTCATCTGCCACTGGGTTGCCTCATTCTAATTTACTGCTCCCTCCATGAACTCCTTGCTGTTAATCAGGTTTTCAAAAAGCCTGTTTCGGGCTTCCCTGGTGGCGCAGTGGTTGAGAGTCCACCTGCCGATACAGGGGACACGGGTACGTGCCCTGGTCCAGGAAGATCCTGCATGCTGTGGAGCAGCTGGGCCCGTGAGCCATGGACGCTGAGCCTGTGCATCCGGAACCTGTGCTCCGCAACGGGAGAGGCCACAACAGTGAGAGGCCTGCGTACCGCAAAAAAAAAAAAAAAATCTTCCAACAAACAAAAGTCCAGGACCAGATGCCTTCACGGGTGAATTCTATCAAACATTTAGAGAAGAGCTAAGACTCATCCTTCTCAAACTCTTCTAAAAAAGTGCAGAGGAAGGAATACTCCCAAACTCATTCTATGAAGCCACCATCACCCTGATACCAAAACCAGACAAAGGTACTACAAAAAAAGAAAATTACAGACCAATATCACTGATGAATATAGATGCAAAAATCCTCAACAAAATACTAGCAAACAGAATCTAACAACACATTAAAAGGATCATACACCATAATCAAGTGGGATTTATCCCAGGGATGCAAGGATTCTTCAATATACATAAATCAATCAATGTGATAAACCATATTAACAAATTGAAGTATAAAAGCCATATGATCATCTCAATAGATGCAGAAAAAGCTTCTGACAAAATTCAACACCCATTTATGATAGAAACTCTCCAGAAAGTGGGCATAGAGGGAACCTACTCAACATAATGAAGGCCATATATGACAAACCCACAGCAAACATCATTCTCAATGGTGAAAAGCTGAAAGCATTTCCACTAAGATCAGGAACAAGACAAGGATGTCCACTCTCACCACTATTATTCAACGTAGTTTTGGAAGTCCTAGCCATGGCAATCAGAGAAGAAAAAGAAATAAAAGGAATACAAATTGGAAAAGAAGAAGTAAAGCTGTCACTGTTTGCAGATGACATGATACTGTACACTGAGAATCCTAAAGATGCCACCAGAAAACTACTAGAGCTAATCAATGAATTTGGTAAAGTTGCAGGATACAAAATTAATGCACAGAAATCTCTTGCATCCCTATACACTAATGATGAAAAATCTGAAAGAGAAATTAAGGAAACACTCTCATTTACCATTGTAACAAAAAGAATAAAATACCAAGGAATAAACCTACCTAGGGAGACAAAAGACCTGTATGCAGAAAACTATAAGACACTGATGAAAGAAATTAAAGATGATACCAACAGATGGAGAGGTATACCATGTTCTTGGATTGGAAGAATCAATATTGTGAAAATGACTATACTACCCAAAGCAATCTACAGATTCAATGCAATCCCTATCAAATTACCAATGGCATTTTTTACGCAACTGGAACAAAAAATCTTAAAATTTGTATGGAGACACAAAAGACCCCGAATAGACACAGCAGTCTTGAGGGAAAAAACCGGAGCTGGAGGAATCAGACTCCCTTACTTCAGACTATACTACAAAGCTACAGTAATCTAGACAATATGGTACTGGCACAAAAACAGAAACATAGATCAATGGAACAAGATAGAAAGCCCAGAGATAAACCCACGCACCTATGGTCAACTAATATATGACAAAGGAGGCAAGGATATACAATGGAGAAAAGACAGTCTCTTCAATAAGTGTTTCTGGGAAAACTGGACAGCTACATGTAAAAGAATGGAATTAGAACACTCCCTAACACCATACACAAAAATTAACTCAAAATGGATTAGAGACCTAAATGTAAGACCAGACACTATAAAACTCTTAGAGGAAAACATAGGAAAAACACTCTTTGACATAAATCACAGCAAGATTTTTTGATCCCCCTCCTAGAGTAATGGAAATAAAAACAAAAATAAACAAATGGGACCTAATGAAACTTAAAAGCTTTTGCACAGCAAATGAAACCATAAACAAGAAGAAAAGATAACCCTCAGAATGGGAGAAAATATTTGCAAACGAATCAACAGACAAAGGATTAATCTCCAAAATATATAAACAGCTCATGTAGCTCAATATTAAAAAAAAAAAACCGAATCCAAAACTGGGCAGAAAACCTAAATAGACATTTCTCCAGAGAAGACATACAGATGGCCAAGAAGCACATGAAAAGCTGCTCAACATCACTAATTATTAGAGAAATGCAAATCAAAACTACAATGAGGTATCACCTCACACCAGTTCGAATGGGCATCATCAGAAAATCTACAAACAACAAATGCTGGAGAGGGTGTGGAGAAAAGGGAACCCTCTTGCACTGTTGGTGGGAATGTAAATTGATACAGCCACTATGGAGAACAGTATGGAGGTTCCTTAAAAAACTAAAAATAGAATTACTATATGATCTAGCAATCCCACTACTGGGCATATATCCTGAGAAAACCATAATTCAAAAACACACATGCGGGCTTCCCTGGTGGCGCAGTGGTTGAGAGTCCGCCTGCCGATGCAGGGGACGCGGGTTCGTGCCCCGGTCCGGGAAGATCCCACATGCTGTGGAGCGGCTGGGCCTGTGAGCCATGGCCGCTGAGCCTGCATGTCCGGAGCCTGTGCTCCGCAACGGGAGAGGCCACGACAGTGAGAGGCCCGCGTACCACAAAAAAAAAAAAAAAAAAAAAAAAAAAAAGGAAATCACTTTCTTCATTGACAAGAGTACATTAAAATCTTAATTTACAAAAAAAACAAAACAAAACAAAAAAAACACACATGCACCCCAATGTTCACTGCAGCACTCTTTACAATAGCCAGGTCATGGAAGCAACCTAAATGCCCATCGACGGACGAATGGATAAAGAAGATGTAGTACATATATACAATGGAATATTACTCAGCCATAAAGAGGAATGAAATTGGGTCATTTGTTGAGACGTGGATGGATCTAGAGACTGTCATACAGAGTGAAGTAAGTCAGAAAGAGAAAAACAAATATCGTATATTAACGCATATATGTGGAACCTAGAAAAGTGGTACAGATGAACTGGTCTGCAGAGCAGAAATTGAGACACAGATGTAGAGGACAAACGAATGGACCCCAAGGGGGAAATGCGGCAGGATGGTGGTGGTGGTGGTGTGATGAATTGGGCAATTGGAGTTGACATGTGTACACTGATGTGTATAAAACTGATGACTAATAAGGACCTGCTGTATAAAAAAAAATAAAATAAATTTTTCAAAAATTAAAAAGTTACCTAGAATTTGGAAATGACGTACTTAAGTTTTCAAACTGAAACAGGCTTAATTAATTTTTATGGCAAATTTCATTATATCTAAGTATGTGTCTAAAAGAAAGATAAATCAACATTTTTTGTTTTCTTATAAAGAAGTTAATTATATAAAAATATTTTTTAAAAATAAGAGGGGAGATAAAACATTACAATCTTTATCATCTTTAGACTACCACTGCTTACATTTTGGTATATCCAGTGTGAGGGTGTGTGTGTGTGTGTGTGTGTGTGTGTGTGTGTGTGTGTGTGTGTGTGTGTGTGTGTGTGTGTGTGTGTGTGTGTGTGTATTATACATTTTTAAACAAGCATTTTTATCTTACAAGTAATCCTCCCTCCCACCACCAGAAATGAAAATGGTTATAGAAAATGAGCTAAATTAGAAAATTTCCCAAAAAAAGTTATCTTGACTTCAAATTGATAAAGAGATAAGAAGACAGCAACTCGGAGCATGAGAGACATTCCTGATGGTGTTTACTACAAGTTTTTCAGTTTCAAACTAATCTAAAGTAAAAACAGTATATATTCATGCAACATTAGTTTACACTTCCCAAATTTTCTTCCTGGGTAAACATGAATTGTTCTGGTTTGGGTAAGTTTTCTGTTTTTCCAAAGGGAGCTCTTGCGAAAAAAATTTCCACTCCATCTTCTCTAAAAAGGTAGCATTGCTTTCTTCTCTCTGCTTCTGAGTCATTTCATTAAACATTGTCTTTCTGCCTATTCTTTCAGGGAAAGTCCCTGTACAGTTAGGGCTAATGTTAATCATAATGTGATGCTTTTCTGCATTTCCCACTGCAACAACTCTTTTAGCCAAGTGTGAATTTGGGGGAGCCCACTAAAAATTATCTTTAAAGAGAAAATAAAGGTATACATTTAAGCTTGGTTAATGTTAGGCAATGCATGTTTCCTTGAAGAGCTAATACTCAATTCTGGAATACTCTTTGTCTCAACTCAGCATTCAAGGACCTATCCTTTGCAATTAGGCCTGAATTAGCAGTACATGGTAGGAAATCTACTGAGACAATCTTATTCAAGTCTTGAAGCAAGATGGTTGTTTCTACATATTTTTTTCTTAACAAATTTTGTAAATTCTAGCCTGCAGTTTTTCTCAATTTCTAGTTTCTCCTATATTATTATTATTAAACAATTCATGTATTTTTTGCAAATTTTCACTTTCTAAGTTTGATTTTTTAATTTACTTTCCAAGACTATAGCTATTTTTCTCTAAAGTGCTTTCATAAATTTTGTCTCCAGCTCTCATTTATTCTGTGAATTGTTTTGTTTACATTTTTGCATCACATCATACTCTTCATTATACAATCATTATTTGATGCACTAATAATTTCTGAACTTGCCTCATTCCAGACTTTTAAATTAAAATTTGCTTTATAGTTCATCTATTTGGTCTCAATTTTCTTTACAAATATTCTGTGAATTAATTTTTTTCCATTTATTCAGTTTCATTTCAACTTAAGAGAAGCTATACAGTGAATTTCCATTTTGTTGGGTGGTCCTTCTCTGGTTCTACTTCTGTTTGTATTTATAAATAGATAAAGTTCCTTTTGGATCACTCTCCAAAATTTGTAGCAGAAAAAAAATCATCAGGACTTTCCTTGAACAGCCTTGCATTTGATATGGCTTTATTTGTAACACTACTCTGTCTTTTACATTTTCATTTAGTTTATAAAAGCTAAGAAAAGTGAAGAGCCATTTTCTTATATTGAATGACACAATTAACGTGTTTTCTTCATTGATGTGTCAACTTGACTGGCCTGTTGTAGCCAGCTATTTAATCAAACACTGATCTAGGTGTTGCCATGAAGGTATCTTGTAGACGTGGTTACCATCCAAATAACCTGACTTTAAGTAAAGGATGTTATCCTCAATATGTGGATAAGCCTCATCCAATCAGCTGAAGGTCTAAAGAGCAAAAACAGAAGTTTCCCAGAGAAGAAGAAATTCTGCCTCAAGACTGCAGCATAAACTTCTGCCTGAGTTTCCAGCTTGTCAGCCTGTCCTATAGATGTAGAACTTATTAGCCCCCATAATTACATTAGCCAAGACCTTAAAATTAATTAAATAACTAATTAATATATAATCATGTATAGATAATATAATACAATTATATATAATATCAATTTATATAATATTATATACTTTTTCTCTGGAGAACCCTGAATGATCAATCGTTAATTATTGGTAGTTTAAGAATAAATAAATAAATAAATGTATATACATATATATATACACATATATAGTAAAAACTGTACTTTGCTTGCTGTTTGACGTTTTTATTAGCAGTAAGATTTCTGCCTAAAGGAAGAAAATGAAATGGAAGCTGGCTAGAGCATCCATGGGTTCTAAAGATCATGTTATGTCACAGTACTTTCAGGGAAACATTAGGAAAAACATCACTAATAAAAATTGAACCTGTTATATAAATATAAGTGATATCAATTTTGGTGCCAAAAAGTGAATATTCATTCTCCTTAGCTATTAAGTTCATAAATATGTCATTGTAACAAATCAAATCTGGATATGGTGGGTGAGAAAACCTTCTTGATACCTAAATAGGAACTTTGTACTGTACAACATATATAGACAGAAGCAATTATTTTAGTTGTTTCATTCATTCATTCATGTATTTAATTTATTGAATAATGAACATTTACTTTATCTCAAGCATTGAGAAGATAAAAAGAAATACATAAGAAATTGACTCAGATGCTTCCATAAATTACTAAAAATTATGTTGTGTTAAAAAGATTAAGTTTATAAATTACACTTATCACTTAGTAATATTAGCAACCAGTCCTTTCAGGGTTATACTAGGTCCAGGAAAAACTCTGGCCTAGGACCAATTTAAGTAAGTAGTGAGGTTTATGGGTAAAATATGTTGCTTTTCAACTCTTTCTTCCCTGAAATTTGCCATAGGGTAAAAAGGAGAAAAAGAAAGAAAAAGTTTCAATGAATCTGAAAGATGTCTGCAATCCTTAAACTAGATAAAGATTGAACTCAGATGGAAGAACGGTCAATGATTCGGTAGAATAGAAAAAGGAAAGCCTATGTGCCTAAGGAGTTTGAGTCCAGTGAAAAGTCAGCCTTTTTTGCCCCACACAACTCCCCAAAAGTTTTCGAATTGGAGGCATAAAGCCCCTCTGAAGGTGGAGGAGAAGGTAGAGGACAAAACAAGGGATTATGTGAATGTTTGAAGCATGGTTAAACCCAGGTCTTCAGCTTTAATTTGGGGAAGACAGGTGACAGCCCCTTCCACCTCTCTCTCTGCAGGAAACAGTATAGGGTCATAGAATCTGGAAAGTAGGCATAGGTGAGCAGGGGAGAAGCATGGAACTGAAAGCAAAGAAGGGAACTCTAAATCTATGGGGGAACAGTGAAAGCCTCAGCAACTTCTCCACTCAGTTACAAGAGTTTCATAACCCCTAGGAGGTATCAAGAAGATTCTTTTCAGATGAAATTGAACAAGTCCTGGAGGAAAGACTCACAGGATCTGAATTTGGGGAATTCTCCAATGAAAAAGCCAACAAAATGAAACCTAAAATTCATAAAACAAAGAGCTTGTATATCAATAGTGCCTCACTTGTAAATTAAATTAAAAATGTGTCTAACACGTAAATATGAACAAATGGGAAATAATCACCAAGAATTTGAGGAAAACATTTAACAAGAATGACAGACTAAAACTTTAAAAAAGGCCAAAAGAGGCAGATAAAATGCAAGGAACAGTAGAAAACTTTAAGAAATAGTAGTATATTCTCAGAGAGATAAGATATTGAGTCCTTAAAACAAGAACATGTTAACAGTTAAAAAATGGTATAAGAAATAACTCTTAGAAATTAAAAATATGATAGCTGAAATTAAAAATTCATTAAAACAGTTGGAAATGTAGTTAAGAAATTTTCCCTGAAGGTAAACCAAAGACAAAGAGACATAAAATAAAGAAAATAGTTCTACATTAGTATGGGAGCTTCAACATGAGATTAGAAGTTACAGAAGGAGAGAAGAGAAAAAACAGTTGAAAGGCAATTATCAAAGAATTTATCCTAGAAATGAAGGACCTGAATTTCCAACCTGAAAACTTTCCTCACAATGAAAGAACAGACCTACCACAAAGCACATTACTGTGAAACTTCTGAATACCATGTAATCTCTCAAAGGCAATATTGGAAACAATAAGTTATTTGAGTCCAGAAATTGCTAGTAAACACAGAAGCAAGTCAAAGAGTAACCACCAGGATGGTGTTAAATCGAAGTCCCAGGACAACACTGTAATGGACTAAATGTTTGTGTCCCCTAATAGTCATATGTTGAAACTCAACTTCATAATGTGAGGGGGTCAGGAGGTGGCATCTTTGGGAGGTGATTAGAATTAGATGAGGTCATGAGGATGAAGCCCTCATCAGTGAGATCAGAGGCCTTATAAAAGTTACCAGAGGCTTTGCTTCCCCTCTCTGCTCTCTGTGTAAGGATACTGTAAGTCCGCAATCTGCAACCTGGAAGAGTTTCCTCACCAGAATTCCACAGTGCTAGCACCCTAATCTCAGGCTTTCAGCCTCTAGAACTGTAAGAAATAAATTTCTGCTGCTTATAAGCCACCCAGTTTATTGTATTTTTATAATAGTATCCCAAGCTAAGACAAGCACCTATGTATTAGTTCTAGAGAGCCACAAATACAGACTGGAGCATGAGGTTGGAGGGTTCCAGGAGGAATACTTCAGGATAAAAAAAATAACAGAAGAGGTCGATCTCCTGACAGTTTGGGCTCTGGAAAATTGCAATGAATGGCTTTTTTTGTTTTCTTTTACAAAGAGGTTGGAAAATACTTCAAGACTTAGGAGAGGATTGAAGAAAACTAAGAAATGAAATAGTAAGGTCATTATTACAGAAAAATAAAGCTATACAAAAATGGAATTATGGTCATTATCTACCACTTGATTCAGCAATGAACTGTCACAATAATGAAACTGCAAATGCTTAACCATAACTTATCATATACTGAGAGAATGGGGAAAGGGAAGAGGAAGTAGGAATATAAGACCATTAAATCTTCATCACCACACATGGAAGTCAGTAGTTGCTGTCTAACTTGAAAAATAGCAGTATCCGTATATTATTGGAAATGTGAATGGATATATAAGAAAGCAGGAGCGAAATATTTAAAGGAGTTACCTCAGAGTAGCAGAATGTGGGGGAAATTTGGGAATGGTCAAGGGCACAAGGTTTGTTGGTAACTTTGTCTTTTTACTACTGTTTGACACTTTTGACTTTGATAAAAATGGAAATTATTTTTGAAAATACATGAGAGAAAGACAAAGTCTCAGAACACTAAAAGATCAATGTATTCTTTTCTTCTATTCATTTGTCACCTATTATACAATATTCAGATACTGCCTTTCTGATATCATCATTCTGCTTGTGTGATTTCAGCCCTCTGTTTATAAATGAATTATGTCATATACTTGAGCAGAAACTTTTTCCCAAATTTGGATGGCATTAAGTTTTTCTCCTAAAGCAAAACGTAACTTTCCAACTCTTAAAATTTCCACAAGTAAAGAACTACTTATCAATCAATACACCAAAACATAACTCCATTAAAAAGTTTTAAAATCAAGATTTTTTTGAAGCCTCTTTAAACGGCTGGCTCCATTTTTCATTTGCAAATATTATGCATTCCATTTGTTACACTAATATGAATTTTATATTCCTGTTAAAGGCACAAACAGAGTTTGCTATGACTTATATGAAACCAGTAGTTAGAGGTCTTGGATGGTTATTTATACCTCTTTTCCAAAGAGAGTTAGTTTTTAAAAAATCATTAAATGTAGGGTAAGGGTTAGAGGGGGTTGGCCTGTGACCAAGAGTTCCCAGAAACAAATATTCCATTTAAACACTTTGTGCTACATTTCTTTTTTACAAAGCCTAAATTTTCCCATTAGTAACATTAAAAACTAGTACTAGGAGTAGAATATCTTATATTTCCTCTTTTCTCTATTTATTTGCTATGTTCTCTTTTCCACAAATCAATATTTCATAGCTTCCTACAGTTCTCAGTCTTTTCCATCTTGCTTTTCCCCCTAAGGTTTCTCTAAAATCTCCTACCCCTGACAGACCTATTCTTTTTCTTGTCACTTTAGAAAAGAAGGACTCAAGTCAAGAGGAGTTTGAACTGTGCCTGACACTCAAAGTCACTGGAAAACAACTTAGCAGGCAACGTGCCCTTGACTTCAAGGCAAGTTTGAATCTTCAATATAAGAAAGAATCATGTAAAACAAGACCACAATTGATTAAAAAACAGTTTACATTTATATTTAGAAGAAAAATGCCTATAACATTTTTTTAAATTTGACTTTTTGTGTTGGACACCCATCCTCTATTTTCAGGAAATATTCTGTAGTCAGTATACATGCAAAGCAGTCTCATACAGTATCTGTCCTGAAATTGCTATACAATAAGAACTAATGTTTAAAATAATCCTTAAGAAATGAAAGGTCCAAAATAATTAAAATCAAAATTCAATTTTAATATCATTAAAGAATGGAAATTGGACTAAAACATTTGGGGAAGGATTTTACTTCATCTAAAGGCTTTCTTCTGGGACCTTAGCTAACATGAAACCATATTTAAGTCCATCTAAACACTTCTGTTAATATCCCTTGCTCTTCTGTCAATGTTTATATGTAATAAACTGCACCACCATTCAACCAGCAGATCAAGCCAGAAGCCTGGGAATCAGGTTAACGTCTTTCCCCTTCCAACAGACCTTCAGATCTGGCTAGCTGTACTTCTGAAATACCCATTAAGAAGAGCTGTCCCTATTACTATTGTATTAACCCCCCAGTACTCTGCCACAGAACCAGTGGCCTCACTACAATTCTTCCACCTTGTTTCTCCAGCTGAAAAACCATTATTAATTTGCTCTTTGGACAAATGTTAACCCCTTAACATATATTTCAAGATCCTCCATGACTGATTCCACTACCCCATTGCATGTTTTGGTATCTGTCTCAGCCTGCCTTCTCCTCTCTTTTCTCACACCAGGTGCACTGGAACCACAGTCTCTTGCTTACCTGCTTTCCTGCTTTCCTGCTTCCTCCAATGTTGACCCCTCTCGCTCAGCCTGCCCATCTCCTATTCACCCTTCAGATCTTAGTTTAAATGTAATTTCCTCAGTGAAGGCCTTCGTGATCCCTAACCTAAATTCATTAAATGCTGTAACCATCTTGTTCATGTGCTTAGGTTCTGGGTTCGCCTTCATTTGCATCTGCATGATAGGAGATGCCAATGGTTTTAGAAAAATAACAAAATTTAAAATGAGAAAATGCTATCCATTATTTAGGAAAACTCAGTTATCAATTTTGATTGTACCTTTTGGGAAAACTGACAAAACACTAATGTGAGGTCTAAAGTTTGCTGCGACTTCAATATTTTGTCAACTTAAAAAAATAATCATGCTGTGGCCTCAATTTTTTGTAGTACAAAAAAAAAATCACTACTTGAGTGGAATTCCTTACCTACACCTTTTGCTCAAATGAATTAATTGATTTCTGGTTAAATATATGTATGTAACAAAATTTAACATAGCTCTAAAACCTACTCAAAAGGCATGTCAAGTTTTTCACAATTGCATGTGACCAACAATATTAATGGGAGCAGAGATAAATAGAATTTGAGATGTCCAAGAGGTACTCTTTGACCAAACATTTTTACATATTGCTTTTTTTCCTCGGGTGTATTACATATAGTATCTTAATAGAACCTTATTTCATTCTCAAAACAACTCCAAGTCATAGACAAAAGGGATATCATCATCCCCTTTGTATAGACGCAGTTTACATGGCTCACCCAAAGCTACCACCTGTTAAGTTATTGACCAGAGTTAGAATCCAGGACTTTTTACCGCAAATACAGAACTCTTTGTTCCATACTTGTTATGCTTATGTGCCATAATCTTAAAAAGTCAAGGTGTTAATTTCTTTAGGATTACAATGCTCTCTCCAGCTATTCCTATTTTAAAATGCAAAAATCTTATGAAGATTACATATTAAAATACACTTATGTGGGAAGAGGCAAAGGGGGAGGATCAGGATAGGGGTATGGGATTAAGTTATACAAAGTACTATGTATAAGATAGATAAGCAACAAGGATATATTGTACAGCACAAGGTAATAATTCTAAAGGAAGTATAATGTATAAAAATATTGAATCACTATGCTGTACACCTGAAACTAATATAATATTGTAAAACAACTATATTTCAATAGAATCCTTTTAAACCCACACTTATGTGTGAATTAATTTGTCATATCATTTTCCCTTAAGTCAGAAGGACTCCAAGCTAATAGGAGGATTTATGACCAATGAGGGATGGCTGAAAAAAAAAAAAAGAAAAAAGGCTCTCACAAAAATAGGAGTAAGGGACACATAAAGAAACTTTATGTGTCTTACCTCTTTTTTGACCACCTCCATACAAGAAAGCTTCTTTCTAGCCAATTAATTCTCTATTCTAAAAAGTAGCTCTTTTCTGATCCTGTTTAACTGGCAGTGATAAAAATAAATATTTTAATCTGTCTGTACCTGACAATTACAGCATTTTACATTTGGATAGCACCACACAATTTAAAATATTTTCTTACATACATTACTGAATTTGAGTCTTCATGATTTGCTTATTTATAGATGAGAATCTGACTCTCAGTGGGCTTAATGGGCAAGTCAGGGACAGAGTTCCATTCTTTAGACTAAAGCTTTTCTCTTTCCCAAACCCCACAATCATGTTCATAAAGCATCATTCTCAGGGGATACTTACATTTCATCACACCTTGAATTTCATAAACAGGCTTGAGAATCACAGCACCATAAAAGCCTTTAGGGAATGGATTTGTTAAGTCCCACTTATTTGAAAAGTCTGTAAGTTTCACAGTTCGTGTTCTGTTCTTGGGGATCTTCCATTGGACAATTTCCTTTAGGGTATAAATATGTTCATCATCACACTCATAGAACTCTCCTTCTTGTGACAAAGGCAAAGTAAATGAGTGATTTTGATGATTCCTTAGCACACCACAGTTCACCATTATTTCTCCATTGATCTCTTCGACTGAGTTGAGCATGATTTGCTCACCTTGCTTTATGATGAGATTCTCTAGTTTTATATCCTTCTGATGATAGAAGCAAGGATGCCCCAGTCTACTTGGTCCAATATGGATGGTTCTTGTAATTTCTTCCATAGTGAGGTATGGAGTTTTATCAGCCACAATCTTAAAAAGACCTGAGAACAGAATTCTGTGAATTAGAAAGTTCTCATAAGAAAATCACAACGAGAGAGTTATAAAACAAGTACAACGTAGCATTTAAAAGTAATGTACCTTTTTCAAGATTAGAGATATTAGTTTTAATCTTGAATTCTTCTAGGTAAAATCTTAATGTATTTTCTGTAGGTTACTGGATTGTCAGATCCAGACAGGCCACATAGATGGAAAGGGGAAAATAGCGTGAGATAGAAAAGGCCCACTTCTTGGAAATGCAATCTGCATGAGATACTGGCTATCTCCCAACCACATGTGTGATCTTGAGCAGGGCATTTAATCTCTCAAGATCGCATTTTTAATTTTTAAAATGAAAGGATTGGATCAATATTTCCATATATATTCTCTGGAAACACCAAAATTAAAAGATATTCCAGAAGGAAACTGTTTCGTGGTCAAATTAACGATTACAAAGCTATTACCTGGAACTAGTCCATGGTGATGGTTGTAACACATTGTGAATGTACGTAATGACACTATTGTACACTTTAAAATGGTAAATTTGATGTTATATGCATTTTACCACAATAAAAAATATCTACATATTTCCAAGTAATTTAAGATTTTTCAGAAACTTTAGATGCACTGTGACTCACAAGAGGGGAATATAACATGCAGAATTTCCCAAATTTCTTTCATTCTAAAACTCCTGGGGAAACATTCATAAATAAATTACAAAATAGTATGTCACGATATATTAGTGATCCACATAACTGTCCTTGAGAAATGCCAGGTTAGGTAGTTGTTCTGGATTGAATACTCTTGATTAAATATCATTCATTCTTCCATTACTTTTCTAATTTTGCCATGGTTTCACTATTTCAAATTTTTTCCTCTAATACTATTGGGATAGTCACTGACACAATGAATTTTTGTTCTTTAAGACACAGCTTTTTATGCTTGCATGTTTAAGTTTCATTCTTCTCTTTGAATTATTTTGCTTTTATTTTATAAGCACATGTGTTTTGTAGCACTTTCAGAAATTTATTTATTGAATACATTTTAATAAATTCCAGAGAAAATAAGAACAAAGGAAAAATTAGGTAATTGCTTTGTTAACCTCAAAGTAAATTAAGACAATTATTATATAATAGCATACACTAAGAAGGCAGTGTATAAAGAATCCTACTAGAATGATATAGCTTGTAAAAGTTATTTATTCATTTAGTCAAAAATACAGTCCAATTAAATTTATCTATGTATCAAATTATTATTAACCAGGTTACAATGTCTTTTATGTGTATTTTGGGTTATAGTACAAAGATTTATGATGTTATTTTTTAGTCGATCTTTGCTCAAATGAAAAAAAATACAGGATTTTGGTTACTTTTAAATATAAATGTCCTGAAAAAGTGGGTGATACAATCCTGGCAAAGGCTGAGGAAGGTAGCATGTGCAATCTGTCCTGAAAACCTTTATAAATCGAAGAGTGTTCATTCCCTGCATAGTGTGCTTGAAGACAGTAAGGCAAAGAAACATTTACTTTGAAGGAACTTCTTATTTTATTATGTCTTGTATCAGGGAAAATCCAATAAAATAGTACTCTCGAATTCTCCACAGTAACTGAATTTGTGTGTGTGTGTGCTCGTGCCCGTGTGCAAGTGCATGCACATGTTTAATCTCATTTGTTTCCATGTGAAGATTTATTTCTAAGAGTCCACAGTCATCATCAGGGTATAAAAAATTCAGCAGTTTTTGTGAAATAAGTTTAAATAATAGCTACCTAGAATCTCATAAGCGTAGAGAAACATGGTTTCATTTCTATCCTCACTATATTGATGACATAAGTCACAGAAGAATTAAGTCAGCATCTTCTTTCCTGGGGAATTGGGTTCACCTAAGGTAATAACAGACCCAAAATGTTATGAAGTAGAAAAAGCCTGAAACCCTAAGGGCCACTATTATTTCAAGTTAATCACACACTTCAGAGCTGTCTTGTTGGATGTCTCTATTGCAAGAAAAATCTATCTAAGAAATCTGTGTGTTTTCCCTTAGGAGATGATTAAGGACACAGTTTAGCATGCTAAGTGGCAGAGTACAGGAAAAATATTTTATTAACATTTCTTTATATGTTATTGCAGCCAGTCCAAAGAGTCCCTTCTTACAAACAGCCACTCGATACCATATAAACTAGGGCAAGTATATACAGCTATATATGTATATATACATATATATGTGAATGATGTCATATTGGAACTTTAATTTCAGAATAAACTATAGCACCATAGATATGATCAGCTTTAAATTCAACCAATTTTTTATCCATCTTTTTCTCAGAGTGTAATAATAGTTTTATACAAGAGAAAATATAATTTATTTTTTCAAAACACAAAACAAAACATATTTCAGGAGCTGAGTGATCATTAGAGAGATAATAAAATAAGCCAATATGTAATCCTCACAATGTAAGTTAAAAAGCAGAAAGAAAATAGATTTCTATTTCCAAATTTGATTGTCACCTATTAAAATGGATATTAGTGTTATTTTTACCTAGGAGAAATTGTTCATAAGGAGTACGTTACTTGAGAAACAAAAATTATAAGGAAATGCAATTAGTTGATCTGTTGAAAAATAGTCAATAAGTAAATTTAGTCTTTAAGATCTTGTCCCTGAATCTCAGGCTTTTGGGGAGTTTATATTTTTATCCAATTCTTAATGATCTGCAATCATTATTATTAATAGTAAGAGTAACAATTGAAATTTGCTTAAAACGTTACAAGCTTGAATAATTTTCTTCATATGCATCATTTATATTCTTTCAAGAACAGTAAAACAAATATTATTACTGGGGGATATAAAAACGGTCATGATTTTCATAGTCGTGGCTATGGAATCTCAAGCCAGACCTTTTAAATCCAAGTCTCATAATCTTACCTCCACATCAGGCCACCTCCCTGTCACACAAATGACTTACAAGGACATTTCCTATGAGAACATGTTTATTCCAGTTCACAAGATATGTATGTGGGTCTCACAGGTTGGCCCTCCCTTTGCATTGGTCAGCCTTTCCAGACCCTCCAGTATAAGAAGAGCAAAAATAACTTCCTGGTTCAGAGTGAAGAATTTACACTCATCAGATTTTTTTCTACATTTTTCTCTATCTCATCAATTCTCACACAAATAGGGAGTAATTTAAAAAATTAAAATTACCCCCTGTGTATCACAATACTATTTATATACATAAGATCATCGTGTATGATGTTATGTGTGAAAAGAGTTCACAATCTTTTCTCTTTGTCTAATCTCTAGCTTGCTTTCACAGTTCCAACCAAATATATTCCCTCTATCTCTGAGATAAGGAATCTTAGAGTGAACTTTATGTACTAATTCTCATCTTCCTCTCATATTATCAAAATTAGGATTATTAAAATATTAGCAGCTTAGAATGTGCTGGAAATTTACATATCTGATAGAATTCAATTTTCCAAATTACAATACGAGGTAGCTAGAAATAAAAAACAAACACTTCACAAATAACCACAGGAAAGTTTGAAGAGATACCATAAATTCTCTATCATCACACAGCTCATAAGATACAAGTAGGGTTTTGTGTCTCTAAAGCTCAAGGGCTTAATCACATGGTTACATATTTAAGCCTTTCATTATTATTGTAAATCGTAAATTGTTTGTCCAGCCTTTCACCCTCCTTTTGGGTACAGAAATTCTTAGAACTTTTTAAAACGAGCAACATAAGAAAGTGAACGTCACTGATATTTGACATTGATTGGCACTAGCCTCATCTCCTCATACATCAGATGGCCACGTGCCTGGAGGTACAGGCACGTGGGAGGCCTAGGAACTGCACAAGCTGAAGGGGTTGACAGCGCTGTCCACAAGATCATGTTCTTTGAGTGTGCTGCAGACCACCTGGCCATATGTAAGTGGGTTTCCAGAATACATTATCACAGTTTTTAAATAAAGTAAATCTCACAAAATGGATAAATGGCTTCACACATTTCTTGCAAAGAAACCATGTATTGAAACTAAAACTAATATAAACACAAGTGAACAAAAACAAGGATGAAGTCGACATTTCTACTCTCACTCAATCTCTTCTTTAGCCATATTATGAAATAAAACAATGACACTCTCGTCTAATAAAATATGAAGAGTGGCTGAAACTTCTTTAACACTTTAAAGTTATCAACGTGGATTCACATCCACTATCATCATAAAGAAATTTGCCTTTGAGATATAGATGAACAACACATCAAATACACATGCATACATATGCATAGCTGCCATAATTTTAAATAAATATATATATATTTGAGATACTGCTCAAAAATTTCTAATGGACTGAGCTACATGAAGGAGAAGATTTAGAGACAAATCTGACTGCTACATATTTTTGATCATGTGTCTTGTCTCTCTGCCAATAAAGCAAAGTGTGTTTCACCTATTTTTGTGAGTGTATGCCTCTGCCTCTTTAAAATGGCACTTTGTCCTGCAATCAAGTTCCTAAGCACCCTTGTATTCTATACTTGCCTATATAGGTTTCTCATTCCACATTTTCCTATTATTTTGTTACATTTCCAAGACAATTCTTAGGTCAGCACATCCTACAAAAACTATCTTCTTCAAGACTATCCCAAATCTGGTATTTTGACTAGAATCTTAGCTCAAGCATCTCTATTTAACTTCAGATTAAAACGAGATGCATGAAATACCCTATCAAAGCAAAAAACTCAAAATTCTTGAGCAAAGTAATGAAACATATAATAATAATAATGTCCAAACTGTGAGGAAATTCTCCAGATTTCTGAGATTATTGAAAATCATCAACTAATGAGTGATTCAAACAATCTTGACAGAAGTCTCCAAGAGCAGAAATAAGGAATGTGAGGAAAGTCAAATTCATAAGAAAATTTTATGTAGTAATTTAATGGAGTATTTAGGAGGGGGAGAAGACATATCTAAGATGGTGACCAAGTTTGTTAAGTGTTAGATGCTAAGTGTGGCTGTAGAATTCCTACGTGTGAATGTCTTTACATGTATAATGAAATCAGAATGATCTATAATAGCTATTAACAATTTTTAATAGTTCTTTTACCTGGCGATAAAAAGAATAAATCGTAAAATCTTTTGATTCATTTTTACCTCGATGGTTCAACCACTGCATGAAAAAACCTTTATTTTCCCAGTAAAGCCTTGAAAGGAGTGATATGCAATATCTAATACATTTGAGATATTTAACAAATAATTTACATTAATAATGTTAGACTTTGAAATCAAATGATATAATTTGATATCAATGCATAAATCTCTGTTATAATCATGGCTTTACTATTAAAAGTGCCATACATCCTTGTTCATGTTAAAGCTTTCTCTCTCCTAAGCAGTGAGAATGAGTAATAGACCTAGGATGAGGCGAGAAGATGTCAGAAATTCTTCTTCTCATAAACCTTGGCAAGAGCACAGTTCTCTGGACTCTTACAGTTCTCCAGAGCACTGCCCCTTTTGTTAGGAGAAGACACATAGAGGTTTCAGGACTGGAAAGAACGCCCACAGACATTAGGTCTCCCAAATCTTTCACGAGGCTTTATTAGGAGACCGTCAAAATATCACACATTTACTACTCCTGGCTCTTGCTGACTTTAGGCAGTAGAATTTTCAGGCCCAGCAACACACTACTATCCCAATAGGAAAGTGAAGTGGTTAAAAGTATGAATTTTTGATTCAAACAACCTGGGTTTAAGTTTGGCCTCAGTCCTTTCCCCACTGTGTAAACTTGAGAACTTAAACTCTCAGGGTTATAATTTCCTTTTCTATAAAATGGAGAAAATTGTTTCACCTACCTCATAAAGTCATTGTGATGATTAAATGAGTCATTACATGTAACATGCTTAGATAGCACTTGACACAGAGCAAGCACTGAAAAAGCAAAATACAAGAAATAATAGCTATTCTTTCATACCATTTTCTTTCACTCTGGAATTCTAAGCCATTGTAGGATGGTTATAACATCAGAGAGAAGAATACTTACAGGGCCAAAGAGGATCCAGTTTGGATCAAATTAGATGAGACAAAATATGTAGAATCCACAGTTCAGTATCTGACACAGGCTGAGCAAAAAATGTTCCCAGCTACCATTACAGATTTTGCCAGAGTGTTTGATTATGGAAAAGAGCCTCAAGTGACCTCTTTAGGTGCACGGCCTTTGGGGAAATATTTCCAGGTGGCTTTGAGGAATTTGTCTGACTCCAGGCTTTGATAAATTGCTTAGAATTTAACCACCAAAATTTTATGCCCATAATAAGCAGATTATAGGGAGATGTAACCACATTTTAAATGCAAATATTGTGCTGGTTGTAGTTATTCACAAGGTATACATTATACACAGTTGCTGAAGTTCCCTTGGACAAAAGAAGCAGCAAAATGCCAAGGCATTTTTGAAAATGTGTTTTATTCATGGCTCTGAAGGGTAGTTGAAGTCAACTGAGGGAGGAGTATACCCTCCCTCTATTTTAATGATCTTAATTTTGCTAATGGAATGTTAGTGGAAAGAGTTTGGGAGCCATGTGGTGCTGATTGCATTGTTCAGTATTGATGTTGCTTGCAAATTAAATGTACCTAAGTAGCCACCTGTTTATGCTTATGATTATATAAAACCCCATATGTTTCCCTCTCTACACATGGGAGGTAAATATTGAAAAAATTATTCTGGTGTGAAGGGTGAAAGCAGCAGCAATTCTTCTATAACTGTCAACATATGCTGTGGTGTTTCCTTTAATGTTGTGCTTTGTCTGACATATTTGCTGATTTTTACCATGCAGTGTTCAAAAAAATCTGTTACCCATGGTTATGCAAAACAATTAAAAATTAGTTTACATTAAATTCAAATTAGGAAGAGAGGTAATTTTCCAATGTAACCGTAAGTTTTAAATGGATTTCAGAGCTTAAGATTTAAATAGATTTTGATTTGCACAATAAAGAAAACCAAACTTTTTTTCCCCTAAATTCGCCAGCATATATAAAGGAACATTTTCTTCCTAAGCACATCCTTTTGATCCCATATTACTAGGCAACCAAAAAACTAACTCGAGTAACATAAATTTGAAAATCCCACCTGAAACTGGCAATAACTCTTCAACTGGCAAGCCCACCATCATTTCCACTGGATTGGCTCTGGAAAACAGTTTGCTGGACCTCATACAGAAGATCTGACTGGGTATTTAGTCAGCAAGAGCTCAAGAGCAGTTTTTGAGATGTCTTGTTAGAGCATTGGGAGATCTGGCGCAGGTAAGGCCTTTGGAACTAGTTCAGACTATTCAGAGATATGCCCCGACTATAGCTTGCAGGAAAGATCAGAGAGACTGGACTTGCTGTTGTTGATCACTTTAGACACTACAGATAAACAAATTGGAGCTTCATATGATTAATATCTGATCGAGAGGGATTTAAATGTCAACTGTCTAGCAGCCTAGACGTGACAGTCTCTAACTTCCCAATAAAGTACCGCAAAAAGACACAGAATACGTTAGAAAAAGATGAAAATTTACCCCATCATCAAAAACTAAGCATAACAGATCAGCTGTCCCCAAAGGCCAGAAGAACTTATTTTCATAATAAGGAAGATAGAGCTGAAATGAGAACAGTAGAGGCCTAACCATGCTGGGTCTCATGAAACAAAGAAACCTCTAAAGTTTTTTAAAGATATTTAACAATCATTGAGTACCCTCTACAGCCCAAAGTTTGTAGTAAGCACTTAACATTTACCTCTTTTCATTTATTTAAATTCATGTTGCTAAAAAAAAAAAAAAACCTGAGACAGAGACACTAAAAACCCTTAAACTGTACACTTAAAACAGCTGAATGTTATGTTATGTAAATTATAGCTCAATAAAGCTGTTAATTTAAAAAGTGGGAGTGAGGAAGGATGGACAGTTAAGTAATAGCTTGAAAAAAGCAGGTAGATGGGCCCTGTCATTAGTTCCTGGTGGGATGTAAATTGGCAAAATCTTTATTGAATGTGATTTAGTAATATGCATCAAAAGCTTTAAAAACATTTTTACTTTTGAAGTCATAATTTTATGTATATGAAATTATCATAATAATCAGAAATGCAGGCAAAACTTCAGTTAAAAGGCTGTTCATTATAGCATAAATTGCACAAATGACCATGTTTGGAATGGATTTATTAATTATGGTATAAGCATATGATGGACTATTATACAGAAAATAAAAATTATGTTTTGAAGAATATTTAATGACATAGGCAAGTCCTCAGAAATAGGCTTACTTCTCATTATATTAAAACATGCCTGTATGTGTGTAGGTGTACTACTGGAAAACAATAGAAGGAAACTAAATATTAATGCTAAATAGCTCTGGTGATGAGATTATAGGGAGCTATGCTCTCACCCCTGCATTTTCTTCCCTTTTCTAATTTTCTACAAGATAGATGTGGCATTGGTAAATTTGGGAAAAATCAATACATTTTATAACTTCAAAAAGTTGTGTTCCTTATGTCCATGCAAAAATCTACACATGGACGTTTATAGCAGCTTTATAGTTGCCAAAACTTAGAAGCAACTAAGATGTCGTTCAGTAGGTGAATGGATAAATAAACTGTGGTACATCCAGACAATGGAATATTATTCAACGCTAAAGAGAAATGAGCTAGAAAGCCATGAAAAGACACAGGGGAACTGTAAATGCATATTACTAAGCGAAAGAAGCCAATCTGAAAAGACTACATAGTCTATGATTCCAACTGTATGACATTTTGCAAAAGGCAAAACTATGGAAACAGTAAAAAGATCAGTGGTTGCCAGGGGTTGTGAGGGAGAGAGGATGAACAGACCGAACACATAGGATTGTTAGGGCAGTGAAAATACTCTGTATGATGCCATAATGGTGGATACATGTCATTTGTCTAAACCCATAGAACATACAACAACAAGAGTAAACTACAATGTAAACCAAGAACTTGAATGATCATGAGGTGTCAAGGTAAATTTGTCAGTTGTAACAAGAGTACCACTCTGGTAGGGGATGTTAACAATGGAGGAGACTGTGCATATGTAGAGGTATGGGAAATCTCTGTACTTTATGCCAATTTTGTTGTGAAAACCTAAAATTGCTCTAAAAAACAAAGTCTACTGAAAAAAATCTTTTGTTCCAATGACAGAACCTCTAAATCTCTGATACGTAATTATGTATAAATACAGTAATGTGTTTTGCCAATGTCCACTTCAGGAAATGAAGACCGAGTAGACAATTTGTTTGGACAGTCTGGTTCCTCTCATGAGAGTTCCTCCATGGTGATACTGTTGAGGCAACACCATAAAGAGCTTTGAAGGAATTGTGCATGAAAGATAAGGAGATGGTAAGAGCAAAAAGTGATGAGATAGATTTTTAGAAGGTGTGCACAAAATATTAATACGATGAGAACTTATAGGACAGTGCCAGTTGTAGAAAAGCCTATTTTAAAATGATATTTCTGACAGAATTCCGTTCTGATTCTCAAATGTACATGGGTGGGTGAAAAGAACATTTTGACCTATAACTGCAGTCCATTTGTGTTCCAGATAATATATATTTTAGTTATCAAAAGACCAAAGACTTAGAAAAAAAATCTGATCATGTACTGAAGAGAAGAAAACATAGGCCAATAAAAAATGGAACTAAAAATTAGTGTAAAAGTCTGAATTTTTTGTGCATTTAGATTACTCCACATTTTCTTTCATCGTATATGCAGAATACCCCTTTTTGTCTAGGAAAATATTTTGTATAATAAGCATAGATGAATCTATTTTGCTTAAGTGAGCACAGTGGGGAAGAGATGCCTTAAGAGAGGTTGACCGAGAAAACTTGGAAGAATGGTCCATGATTCCTTGAATAGAAAATTGTCCAAAAAGCAGGGAGCCCTATTTAGGGCTTTTCTGAATCATGTGTCATCATAACAACCAGATGGAAAAATAAGAACAAATTCTGCCCTGTAGCTTACTTCTTTTAACATAAGTCATTTAAAAAACAGAAGACAAAAAGTTATTTATTATAAAGCTATCAAATATATTTTAAGTATTTTTACATAATTTTCCTATCAGGTCCCTTTATAAACTGATATTATAGTCAAAAACTAGCTACAATCACAAAATGGCTAAATGTGAAAGATTTAGTCATTTAAAGGGTACATGAAATATAATAAATCACCACTGAATATAATATTACATGTTTTCGATTGATTAAGTACATAGTTTCCCAAATGAAACAATGAGAAAATTCGTTCTGAATTTTAAGTGAATTATTATTAAATATATTTAATGTATGAATGTATATACATTATGTATGTATTAGGTGTTTTGGTATCCGTGCATAAAGGAGCAAGTTTCATAAATTTTAATCATTTAACCTTAATCAATTTCTTGAAGAAATAATTATATTATTAATCCAATTTTGTCATTGGTTATTCTTACTACTTTCCTATATTTTTCACATTTATAATTAAAATGATTTTGGAAACAGTCTTACTACTAAGGGATATAGATATGTTGGGAGATAATCCTCCACAGCATTTCTACATGTCTCAGAAACTGGAGGTAAAATATTTGTTTCCTGACCAGTATGGCAATGATAGGGAGCATCTCCTTCCTGAGAGGCATTTTAGGATACTAAAGTCTCCCTCCTCTCCTCCAAGGAGATTTTCTTACATCCCAAGGTAATAAAGACATGTTTTCTTCAAGGGCAAAGAATGGCAGATTGGCCATCAGCCTCTTATACTTTGGGGATTTCCTAAACTCAGTGTTCCTCCACTGTGCGTTGGGCACCCACCTGGCCTGTTCTATCTCACCCGTGGGAGATGGGGCTCAAGGGGAACCATTAAAGCATGATGCTCATGCTGTCTGCTGTACCATGAGGAATCAACTACTACATTCATATGGGCTTATTGTTTCATTACTAATCTAATTTATGAAGTGTGGCAAGTCGGCCTGGCAGCTGCAAGGCTACTTAAAGATGGCTTGACCTCTTGACAGATGAAGTCCATTTTTCCATTTATCTGGTAGAAATTAATTTATGTAGGAAGCAATGCCTAAAGTTTGTCTTTAAAGCATGACTCAAATCCATTAAACATATGAAGGCAATTTTATAGTTAATAAATTTTCTAACATTCATTTAAAAATTCCTATGTCATGTTATTTAGAAGTAGCATTAATTTAGATTTTTTAACATTACAATGCTTACTGCATATAACAGGAAAGTTAGAAAGGATGTCACATATCCAGGGGATTTGTGGATCCCCATTATAACACTGATGTTGGTTGACAAAAAGACCATCTCACTCTTTTCTATGATTAAGCAAGAAGTGCTTCAGAGCACAGACTCTGGAACAGTTTAGATCTGTATTGGTGCTCTCCAATACAGTACCACAGTTGGAGCACTGTATTGAGCATTTGAAATTTGGCCACTTGAAATTTGCATGGCCAGACTTGATATGTGTTGTAAGTGGAAAATACATGCTGGGTTTTAGACTTAACATGAAAAGAATGTAAAATATCTCAATAATTTTTCTATTGATTAGATATTAAAAGGATAATATTTTAGATACATATTTTTACCTAAAATACATTATTAAAATTAATTCTTTTTACTTTTAAAAATATCTGTGCTAGGTAGCCTCTAAGATGGCTCTAATGATTCCTGTCCCTGCCACCTGGTTGTCACACCTTTGTGCAATCCCCTTCCAGATTGCACCAGCATGTGTCTGTCTGATCAAAAGAATATAGCAGAAGTGATGGTATTTCACTTCTGAGATTAGGTTATAGAAGACTATGGTTTCCATCTCGGGCTTGCTCTGATCACTCACTCAGGGGAAACCCTACGGAGTGGACCATGTGTCGAAGAAGTGAAGCTTCCTGGGATAGCCACATAAATAATGTCGGATGAATACACATTATATTTCTATTCAACAGTGCTAGTGTAGATTTAACATAACCACTTACTTAACTATGTGATCTTGGGCAAGTTACTTGACCTTTCTGTAACTCTGTTTTTTCATATGTAAAATGTGAATTCAATTAGTAACCTATATATACATAAAAGTGTTTAGAACAGTTTTATATGCAAAAGTATTTAGAACGGTGTCTGGCACATCATTAGGATTCTCATTTGAGAGTGTGATGTGGTCAGGATAGACTGTAGAGTAGTAGAGAATGTTCCATGTCTAAGCTCTACTATCACATTTCTTACACATTTTGTTGCCTCCAGCAACAAAATTCCTCCACGATAATAAAATTCATAAAATATGATCTAAAATTTCAAACAGAAAAATATCTTCAATCTAGCCTTGTAATTTTAATGGTGGTTTTATAGATGCAACCACAACCTTCCTTGAACATATGGTTTAGAGATATTATGTAAACTTGCTGTTTAGAAATAAACTCTGTCCATCAGAAAAAAATGTATTGAAACTCTTTCAGGATGTTTCTTATGTCTAAAGAGAAAGCATTTATTATTCGTGCTTAATAACACTATATAGGAGGAACAAATATTTCCAAGAAGTAATCCAGAAATTTGGAACTTCATTATAACCCAAACATTACATGATTTACTGATCTATGTAGACAACGCAATCAACTACCAAATATCAGAATATATTTTTGTTGTGTTTGGCAAGAATGGCATGTTTCCTAGCTCATAAAAGGACTTAGTTATGAGGGCTATCTTCTAAAATAACAAATTATGCTTCTAAAGCAGTATGTTTATTTCCATAAAGAACTGAAATGATTGCTTTTTATTTCTTTTAATATATTGAACATTTTTGAGATGACATAATAAAGATATATGGAAACATAACATTAATATAGGATACGCAACCAGTTATGTATATTGCAAGTTTAGTTTCCCACTCACATTTTAGTGAAAAATCACCTTCCAGTTTGTTCCCTTAAAGAATCCTTGCCAAATTAACAAAGCTTTTCTTTCTTAATTGTTGCTTGAGTTTTCATTTGCTGGAGCTGCATCTATAAAGCTATATTTACTGGTTGAAGGCTGGATATCTTTCTTCAGTAGAGCATCTTTATTTGCAAAGAAAGGGTACCCTAGGTACCCTTGACAAGGTTATGGTCATCTTCATCAAAACTTTTGAACTACCAATGAGAAATTAAGGATCTGTGTTCATATACTTTACTTCAATACAGAACAGTGGATGATGTCAGTGTAATAGTGGAATAAGGACCTTTGAAAATTGTCTCCTCCAAAAAGCAGTAGAGAAACTGGTTAAAAAAAAAAAAGGATTAATTTTTTCAGAATTCTGGAAATTAACCAAAGAATTGCAGCAATCTGGAGAACATTTCTTAATGAAAAAGTAGCTGAATCTTGGTAAGAACAGCAAACTTTGTGGCATCTTAACTTGCTTGTATTCCCATTCTTCCAAACCCCTTCAACTCCACAGTAGCCTTGAAAACCAACAGCCCGCAATCATGGCAAAGCCAGCAGCCTAGCAGTCACAAGATGGAGGAGAAAGAAGTTGGTGTTCCTTCCAAGATCATTCTCAGAAAATTGTCATTATTTGATATGTCTGGTGACTTCCTGGAAGATTCTATTTGTAATGCTGTCTCTATTTGATCTATTTTGAGCTCAGTGAGTGGAAAATACTTTGCCTCAGAGCATTTGTCAAAAACAATGAGAGGCAATTATTTAATTTTTGTGGCTGCCTGCAGTGGTGTTTAAGAGTTGGGGGAAAAAAATGGGCTAACCAAAAAGCCTAAAAGGAAAAGCTGAGGAATGAGATATCCATAAGGACATTGAGAAGTTCCAACATATTCCTGGAAATCTAGAAGACCACATACATGTATATTACTGTGCACATGCCCAGAACTGTGTGCATGCTCAAGAAAGACCTGAGAAGTCTGTAAGCTCTCAAATCTGGTTGACTTTGAAGCGCTACATGAACAGGAAGTAAAAGCTAAGCAAGAGTTTTCAATTGCCTGGTTGAGTGTTGAAAGCATGCCTCCAAATGAACACAGAACCCCTTAACAAAGACTGGAGACTTCTTGGTTCCAGCTGTTTAAGGAAATATCTGTCCAGACATTCATTGCCCACCAAGCTAATTGAGCAGAGACTTCAATGACCACACATGACTAAGAATGCAGACTTTACAGATTTAGTTCAGAAAAGTCACTAAACAACCAGCAAAAACAAGCCCTGAGGAGGGAGGAGAATGCAACTTCTAGAGCTGATACATTATATTGTTGAAAATATCCAGTTTTCAACAACAAACTGTGAGACAGGCAAAGGAACAAGAATGTCTGGCCCATAAACAAGGGGAAAGAAAATCAATCAATAGAAACTGTTTCTGAGGAAGCCCAGACACTAGAATTCCTGGAGAAAGAATTTAAACAGCTATATTAAATACATTTTAAGAACTAAAAGAAACTATGCTTACAAATGAAAAGGAAGTATGGAAATACTTAATAAAGTATTTTGTTAAGTCTTAGCAAATAGAGAATATAAGTCAAATTTGAAAACAGGTCAATTGAGACTATCCATTCTAAGAAATAAAAAGTATGAAGAGAAATAAACAAAGCCTCAAAGACCTATGAGACACCATCAAGCATATAATACACCCTCTTTTTTTTTTCTTTTTATTGGCCATGCCCCACTGCTTGTGGGATCTTAATTCCCTGACCAGGGATCGAACCCATGGCCCCTGCATTGGGAGTGTGGAGTCTTAAACACTGCACCACCAGGGAAGTCCACCATTAAGCATATCAATATGTGAATAATGAATGCCTCAGAAGGAGAGGAGAGAGGAAGAAGTGTAGAAAAAATATTTCAGGAAATAATAGCAAAAACTTCCAAAATTTGATTGAAAACATTAATCTACACATTTAAGAATCTCAACATACTCCAGGTGGAATAAACTCAGAGATCCATGGCTAGACACATCATGATTAAACTGTTGAAAACCAACAGTTAGAGAATTTTGAAAAAAGAAGAGAAGAAAAGATTCATCATATACAAGGGTTTCTCATAAGATTAAAAGCTAATTTCTACTTAGAAATCACAGAGGACAGAAATCACTGGGATGACATACTTAAAAGTGCTGAAAGAAAAGGACTATTAACCAAAAATTCTCTGTCCAGAAAAAAAAAATCCTTTAAAACTAAAGGAGAAATTAAGACATTTCCAGATAAACAAAAACTGAGAGAATTTATCACTACCAAACCTGCCATACAAGAAACACTAAAGGGGGTCCTTTAGGCTGAAATGAAAGGACACAAGTCAGTAACTCTATTCCATGTGAAGAAACAGAGTATCAATAAAAATAACTCTGAAAGTAAATTAAAAGAAAATTTAAATGTATGTTTTGCTTTCAATTTTTTTCTCATATCTTATTTTAAAAACAATTGCATAAAAAATAGTTACAAATCTGTGCTGATAGGCACACAATGTATAAAGATGTAATTTTTATAATAATAAAAATTTGAACCAAGGGGTAAGAAACAGAGCTATATGGGAGCCAAATTTTATATGCTGTTGTATTAAATTCATTAATCCAAACTAGATTGTTATAAATTAAGATATTAATTGTAATCCCCAGGCTACCACTGATAAAATAACTAAATATATATATGGGTATTTTTTAAAAACCACCAGATTTCTGGTTTCTGGCATGGCATATAAGGAGTTTGGAAGTTGTCACTCTGTCCTAAAAAAAAAAGTGAAAAGCTGAACAAACTGAAAAATCAACAACTATTCTTAGATATATCAGAGAAGTGAGATCACAGGACAAACTACTGCCTCCAAAACTGGAGAGACAGACAGGCAAGTACAGAGAATCTCAATTTACCACAAAAGAAACTGCTACAAAAACCAATACCAGGGTAGACAAATCCGACCTGTAATTGATGAATTGCTAGAGGCTCAGAGTGGACAAGTCTGAGAGTAAAAAATTCCAGGGGAACTTAGTCACAGGGGGGCCCACAATTTTGTAAGTTTTACCACCAAAAACTTAACCAGGCTCTCACAGTGAATATCAGAGAAAAATCCCCTCATGCTTGTGGTGGGGGGAAGGCAAAAGAAACCATTTTGAAATAGGCCAGAGCATTCTGTTCTTAATAAGACCTGCCCTCGAGAGAAACTATTGGTGTTTTATCAGGACTCATTGACCCAGAGGGATGAAAATACGCAACTAACACCCACCCTAGCCTTCCACTTAGGGAAAATACGTAACAAAAGCTCACTCTCACCTTTCCACTTGGGGAAAGGGAAATACCCAGCTTTAGCCTGCTCTGGTCTTCCACAGGGGAGAAGGGAAATACCCAACTCCAACCCACTCCAGCCATCCCATGCCACCTAAAGATGCAGAGAATGGGACTGAGAAGCATTTGTGAAGTTCACAATTCAGAGGCACAAGCTCACAAAAATACTATAACAATCATAGGACTAGAGAATGTTTCCGCTCCTGCCACAGCTTACTGCCACATTACTAAAGGCCTATTCACTACAGCTCCTTTTAACCAGTACATGATGCCTAACCATCATGAAAAAAAGTATAAGGCATACTAAAAAAAGCAAAAAAAGACAATTGAAGAGACAAATCAAGCATAGAATCAGACACAGATAAGGCAACAATGTTGGAACAATCAGACCAGGAATTTAAAACAATTATGATTAATATGCTAAGGTTTCTAGTGGATAAAGTACAACTGGTGGGCAACGTAAGCAGAGAGACAGAAGCATAACAGAAAATCAAAATGAAGTGCTAGAGATCAAAAACACTGTAATGGAAATGAAGAATGCCTTTGATGGGCTCATTAGTAGACTGGACATAGCTGAGGAAAGAATCTCTGAGCCTGAGGATATATCAATAGAACTTTCTAAAACAGAAAAGCAGTGAGAAAAAAATATAAAACAAAATCACAGAACAGAATATCCAAGTACTGTATGACAACAACAAAAGGTGTAACATATGCATAATGGAAATATCAGAAAGAAAAGAAAGAGAAGTAAGAACAGAAGCAATGGGCTTCCCTGGTGGCACTAATAATCCACCTGCCAATGCAGGGGATATGGGTTTGAGCTCTGGTCCAGGAAGATTCCCCATGCCGCAAAGCAAATAAGCCCGTGCGCCACAACTACTGAGCCTGTGCTCTAGAGCCCAAGAGCCACAACTACCGAGCCCACGTGCCACAACTACTGAAGCCCACATGCCACAACTACTGAAGCCCACGTGCCTAGAGTCCATGCTCCACAACAAGAGAAGCCACCACAATGAGAAGCCGGCACCACAACAAAGAGTAGCCCCTGCTCTCCACAACAAGAGAAAGCCTGCATGCAGCAACGAAGACCCAACACAGCCATAAATAAATAAATAATTACATAAATAAATACATAAATTTATTTTTAAAAAACAGAAGAAATAATTGAAGAAATAATGATTGATAATTTCCCCCAAATTAATGTCAGACACCAAACCACAGATCCAGGAAACTCAGAGAACACTAAACAGGATTCTAAAAGAAACTTCATAAGAACATCATATTCAAACTGCAGAAAATCAAAAGTAATGAAAAAATCTTGAAAAAGGTCAGAGGAAAAAAATCTTACCTATCATACTTGTAGAAGAACAGAGGTAAGAATTGCATTTAACTACTCCTCAGAAACCATGCAAGCAAGAAGAGAGGAGGGTGAAATATTTAAAGCGCTGAGGAAAAAAAACCCCACCAACCAAGAAATCTGAATCCTAATATCCTTTAAAAGTGAAGGAGAATTATAGACTTTCTCAGACAAACAACGATTGAGGGAATTTGTTCCAATAGACCTGCTTTGCAAGAAACGTTAAAAAAAGTTCTTCAGAGAGAAGAAAAATTATATGTCAGAAACTTGGAATTACATAAAGGGAAAGCAGCAGAAAAGGAATGAGTGAGGATAAAGTAAAAACTTTTATTTTCTTATTCTTAGTTAATCTTACAAATTTTGTTTGCTCATAATAATAATATCAACATGTATTCAATTATAATCTGAAAGGATCAATAAAATCTCCTAGAACTAATAAGTATAGCAAGGTTTCAAGATACAACGTTAATATACAAAAGTCAAATCACTTTTATTTATACTAGCAATGAATAAGTGGAATTTGAAATTAAAGGCACAAAACCATTTACATTAGCACCAAAACAATGAAATAGGTATAAATCTGACAAAATATGTACAAGATCTATATGAAGAAGACTACAAAACTCTGATGAAAGAAATAAAAGAACTAAACAAATGGAGATATAGTCTATCTTCATGAATAGGAATATATAATATTGTTTAGATGTCAGTTCTTCGCAGCTGCATCTATAGCTTTAATGCAATGCCAGTCAAAATCCCAGTAAGTTATTCCATGGATACTGACAAACTGATTCTGTGGTTTATATGGAGTGGCAAGAAACCTAGGATAGCAACATTAAAGGAGAACAAAGCCAGAGAACTGACAAGACTTACTATAAAGCTGCAGTAATCAACACAGTGTGGTACTGGTGAAAGAATAAACAAATCAGTGAAACGGAATGGATAGCCCAGAAATAAACCCATCTAAATATGGTCAACTGATCTTTGACAAAGGAGCAAAGGCAATACAATGGAGCAAAAATTGTATTTTCAACAAATGGTGCTAGAACAATTGGACATTCACATGTTAAAAAAAAAAAAAAAAGAATCTAGACCCAGGTCTTAACACCCTTCACACAAATCAACTCAGAATAGATCACAGAGTTAAGTGTAAAATGCAAAACTATAAAACTCTTAAAAGATAATGTAGCAGAAAATCTAGATGACCTTAGGTTTGATGATGAATTTTTAGACATGACACCACAGGCAAAATCTATGAGAAAAATACCTGGTGGCGCAGTGGTTGAGAGTCTGCCTGCCAATGCAGGGGACATGGGTTCATGCCCCAGTCTGGGAAGATCCCACACATCACGGAGCGGCTGGGCCCATGAGCCATGGCCACTGAGCCTGCGCGTCCGGAGCCTGTGCTCCGCAACGGGAGAGGCCACAACAGTGAGAGGCCCATGTACCGCAAAAAAAAAAAAAAAAAAAAAAGAGAGAGAGAAATAATTGATAAGCTGGATTTCATTTTTAAAAAATTGCTCAGTGAATAATATTGTCAAGAGAATGAGAAGACAAGCCACAGACTGAGAGAAAATATTTGCAAAATATTTGCAAAGGACATACCTGATAAAGGACTTGTATCCAGAATACACAAAGATCTCTTAAAAGCCAACAATAATAAAACAAATAACCTGATTAGAAAGTGGGCAAAAGACATGAACAGATGCCTCACCAAAGAACGTGGCATGGCAAATAAGCATATGAAAATATATTCAACATTATACGTCATTAAGGAATTGAAAATTAAAACAATAAGATACCATAATTGTATGCATATTAGAAGAGCCAAAATCCAAAACACTGACAGCATAAAATGCTGATGAAGATGCAAAGCACCAGGAATTCTCATTCATTGCTAGTAGGAATGCAAAATGATGCAGCCATTTTGGAAGACAGTTTGGCAGTTTCTTTAAACTAAACACATCCTTACCATATGGTCCAGCAATCCTGTTCCTTGGTATTTACCCAAATCAGTTGAAAATTAATATTCACACAAAAACCTGCATAATTTTATTCATAGTTGCATAGTTTTACTCATAATTGCCAAAACTTGAAAGCAACCAAGTTGTTCTTCAATAAGTGAATAGCAAAATGAACGGTGGTATATACAGACAATGAACTATTATTCAGTGCTAAAAAGATATGTTACACACCATGAAAAGACAGTGGTATTTTGATATTGAGGAAGCTGTGCAAATTTGAGACAGGTAGTATAGTATATGGGAAGTCTCTGTACCTTCTGCTCAAATTTGCTAACGAACCTAAAATAGCTCTAAAAAATAAAGATTTTTTTTTAAAAAAAGGGAAATAAAATTGTACACTAGAAAATATCTATTTAACACAAAAGAAGGCAAAAATGGACAAATAGAGAAACACAAAAGATCTAAGACATATGGAAAACAAATAGCAAAATGGAAGATGTAAATCTTACACTATCAATAATTACACTAAATATAAATGGATTAAATAATTAAAAGGCAGAGGTTGGCAGAATGGATTTAAAAAAAAGCCTATCCAACTATATACTGTCTACAAGAGACTTACTTGTAGATTCATACTTCAGATTCAAAGACACAAGTTATTTGAAAGCAAAAAATAGAAGGTAGACCATGAACACAGTAACCAAAAGAGAACTGGAGTGACTACAGTAATATTAGAAAAAAAATAGATTTTAAAACAAAAATTGTTTAGAATATTATATAATGATAAAAGGGAAACTCCACCAAAAAAAGGTAACAATTATAAACACATATAAACCTTACATCAGAGTCCCCAAATACATGAAGCTAGAGCTGACAGAATTGAAAAGAAAAACAGACAATTCAACAATAACAGTTGGAAACCTCAATACTCCACTTTCTAAAAGGGATAGAACTAGACAAAAGATCCACAAGGACATAGAATACTTGAACAATCCTATAAATCAACAGACATCTGTAGAACACTCTATACTATAACAGCAGAATATATATTCTTATTAAGTGAACACAGAGCATTCTCCAGGATAGGCCATATGTTAAGCCATAAAACTAGTCTCAAAAGACAAAGTATGTCTTCTGACCACAATAAAATAAAATTAGAAACCATTACCCCCCAAGAAATGGAAAATTCACAAATAAGGAAGGATGGTTTAAAAACATATTGGATTCTTTGAGTTTAAAATCTAACTGGGAGTCTATTGCTATATAGGATGGGGTAATGAGGAGTAATTAGAATTAAACAAGGAATAAGATTTCAGTTGAAAGGGAAAAAATATTGGAGCACTTGGAATAATCCTCTCCTCATACAGTTAAATTATTTTAATTTTCCAAACCTCATCTCA
The DNA here is from genome assembly GCF_949774975.1 of Lagenorhynchus albirostris. NCBI lineage: Eukaryota > Metazoa > Chordata > Mammalia > Artiodactyla > Delphinidae > Lagenorhynchus > Lagenorhynchus albirostris. The sequence continues at coordinate 33,988,013 of NC_083106.1, read as the reverse complement.
AGAATAACATTCTCTGAAAAGCTTTCCCTGACTCCACCAATGATGATAACAAGGTTAATAATGGTAATATAAGCTGACACTTTTTTATAGCCCTTGTTATATGACAAGTATCACTCTAACCAATATATTTAAATATTTAATCCTCCCAACAACACTAAGAGATAGTATTATTATTCCCATTTTACATGAGAAGAGGGTAAATAATTTGGCAAGGTTACCTAACTAAGAAGTGACAGAGTTGGGATTCAAATATAATGATTCCAAAATCCATGTTCTGAAGCATAACCAACTGGAGTTAGATCCATCTTATCAAGACTCTCACAGAACCCGTACATACTTCAGTTATACCATAAACTACATTACATTGTAACAGCTTACTAGATTGTCCTCTTTCACTAATCATTCACTGACAAACAATTATTCAACCAACAGGAAATTATTGAGCACGTTCCCTGTGCCAGAAAATGTGCTTGTTCATAGAAATAAAGCCACATATGTCATATTTCATCTGTCAAAGAGGTTTAGTCTCAAGCAGAGTTCAGCAAACTATAGTTCACAGGCCAAATTCTGTTGGCCACCTGTTTTTGTAAATAAATTTTTATTGAACCACAACTGTGCTCATTGGTTTATGTAGTGCTCATTGGTTTATAAACCAGTTGGTTTACATTGGTTTATCTGTAGCTTCTTTCATGTTACAACATCAGAGTGGAGTAGTTGTTATGGAGACCATTTGGCAGGCAAAGTCTAAAATATTTACTATCTGGTACTTTACAGAAAAAGTCTGCCAACCCTGGTCTAAAGAATAAGACAAGTAAGAAAATCATTAATTACTACCCAATAAGGTGCATGCTATGGTGCCCAAGATACTACGGGAACATAGAGATATCTAGATTAGATTATAGAGTCAGCAAAAGTTTTCTAGGAGACCTGATATCTGACCTAATTTTTGAAGGTTAACTAGTTAAAGAAGAGCGGCCAAACTTGTCAGTAAGGCCAGACAGTGAAGTTTAGCAGTGATCCAGGGAGCTAGGAATAAAGAGGGTAAATATGTTTAGGAAATATTAATTATTTTTACATAACTTATGAAAATATATCTTTAATTTCTTCATTCCCACTATCTGGCACAACTAATGGTGCATATAGTTAAACTCACTAAATATTTGTTATCAGAAAATACTAAGTCCTAAGTAAACAATGTTTACTGAAAAGGGGAGAAAATATTTGCCTTCTATTAGTCCCTAAAATCACTAAACTATAAGAATCCCGATTTTTTCACCCACTGCCTTAGAGTAAAAAAACCCCAAAACTACCACTTTTTCATTGTTTTCAGTTGTAGAGACGTATATAACATTTAAGAATACAGTTTTACAAATGAGAAATGGTTGCAAAATACTGTACCTGGAAAATTCATAGGCAGTTCAAATGGTTGTGGAGCCTCACAACCTTCAATGTGCTCACAAATTTCAGCTATGATCTTCTTAATTTTGAGGCCAGTAATTTTAATCACTTCTCCTGTTGACAAACAGCATTCATTTCCAAACATTTCATAAATAGAACCTGAAAAAAGAAAAGAAAAACAGCTTTTAAAAAAAGAATTCAATAATGAAGAACAAATTAGGAGTCAAAAGTCTCATACGAAGTGTTTTTATTCAGTTCCTCTCAGATACCTGCTAAACAGGAATTTAATCAAGCTTGGCAAAATATACAGCGTGTACCAGGAAAAATATTAGATTTTCACTTCATCCACTGGGCAAAGGGTAAACAATCTTATTTTTGTTATTATTGTAAATTGAATTTATGGTCCTCAGCACCTTTAGCTCATATTTCCAAGGTCAAGCTACAACCATGTCTTCCCCTGCTGGGATTTATGATCTTTTTTTGGCTAGGTCATAGAATTAAACTCACATGAGTCAACAATGATCTGAGTAAGTACTGCAAACAAGGTTGTAATACAATCTAAAATCCAAAGACAGAGCATTTGTACACCAGGGCTTCATATTAAGAGCACCATATCTATTTATAAGACCTAGTTCTCTTCATGATCATGAATATAACATTTTGTCCATTTTATCTCTTGTTTTTGACAAGCTGGAAACAACTCTCAACATCTTTATGGCAATAGGGGGCAGACAAACCCAGATAAACTGAAAAGCTTCATTTTAGTTCAGGATTTCAGTCTCCTTCCTAAAAAACCTTTTATCATAGATGTCAAAGCTAAATTTTTCATCCACTTATTTCCCTTTTATATCTCCTGATGGAGGAACACCGAGCAGTGAAATAACCGAAAGATTAGCAACAGGAAAGAGGAGAAGCAAAAGTTCTGGGTAATCTAGCCCCAGTAAAAAGGAAACAACCCCAAAACTACATCTCTGGGATATTATCACTTTACAATAAAGCAGTAAACTAGAGGCTGATGTAAATAAACATTGCAGAACTGTGGGGTTTGAAACATATCAATTTTTCCTTGCTTCCAACATGATTTATACCCTCTTTACCACACTAAAATATAAATAATATGAGCACAAGATTTTAGGTTTGTTGTTTGGTTTTCTGAATTCTTCTGTTGAAACACCTCTTCACAGAATCATGCCTGGTATGTAGCAAGTACCTGAAATATTTTTATAGCATTAATGGTTATCATAAAAGTTATTAAGCCCAGCATTCAATTTAGCTTTAAACAACTCTGTGGTTTTATCAGAGTCTCTACAGAGAGCAGGGGGCACACGCAAATTAAAACAATTTAAGGAGATTTTAATAAAGGGACAATTTACACACAGGCACAGACAGTTCTAGGCAACACAAGAACATAAATGTCCTGATCTCACTCTTTTTCCTCCATTGGATCATCTGCCAGGGCACCCCATTGCCCCAATTCAGCCAGAAGCCAGAGGACAATGGAGCTGCTGACTCCAAAGAAGTCAGCCTCCCAGGCAGAGTGGAAATGAAAATTAGCACACCAACCTTACTGTCCATTATTTAATGAGGATCATTTTTGCAGACATGCTAGTATATGAGCTCCTTGTATACTTCTAAACTCCCTCCTTTTCTCATACTATTGCCTTAACTACACATGCGTTCATACTTTTTATTAACTCCAATACATTGTGTTGTCAGCCATCTCAAATCCCTCATGGAAAAAACTGGTATATTAAAAAATAATAATAAATCCACAGTGACATTTTCTTCCAGTGAACTCAGAATAATTATTTTCTATGACCCTCATTCGGAAATTAATCACATAGTAACATTTTACTTCTACAGTATTATCTCATCCTGTACTTAACCTTTTATGACTTTAGTTTCTGTTACTCCCAATTCAATTTTAAGCTTCATGAAAAAAAATATTGCGTTATATTATTGCATAACTACCAACACATCAACCTCCCTTCCTCATTCATTCAGCAAACTTTAATGAATACCTACTATGTGTCAGACATTGCAATTGGCAGTAGTACAAAATGCATATGCCTTCCCCATAGAAGCACTGTTTTGAAGGGAACAGACAAGTAAGCAGACAATTGAAGCAGATTATGAGAAAGTTATAATATAGAAAATACAGGGCATTGTGGGAGTAAATTGGAGGCATTTAATTAAGCAATTATATGGGAAAGAGATTAGGGAAAGATTTGTGGAGGAGATGACAGCCGAGCTGAGTTTTAAAGGAAGCATCACAAAATGTTAGGACAGGCAGAGGATATAGTATTTGAAAAGGCAGTGAGATGCGAAAGAGTCTGATACATTCTGGAAACTTCACATAATTTGTTATGTCTCAAATATAAAGTAAGAAATGGGAACTGGTAAGAAAGGAGACTGGAGAAATAGAGGGAATCCAGATCGTGCAGTATCTTTATAAAATTACCAATAAACAAAAAAGCCAATCAAAGTCTGAAGCAACCTCAGAGTCAGAGAATTTACATTTTCAGTTATCAATGTCCAGGAACTAATGCCAATTTAATGAGAGGTCATATGTTTCTAGGCGCTTGCTATCCAAAGTGTGTCCTGCTGCATCACCTGGGAGCTTGTTAGGATCTCAGCCAGACCCTAGACCTGCTGAATCAGAACCTGCATTTTTAACAAGACCCCCAGATGATTCATAAGTACATTAAGGTTTGGAAAGCACTGGTCTAGACAACAAATGTATAACTGAAATAATCTCTGTTCTGAGATTGTTGCAAAACTTACCGAGAGAGAAGGACATGTCAGGTAGAGGATGCACTCAGCGTCATTGAGATGGAGGATGTTGTAAGTAAGGACAGGGAAAGGGAAGGATTTTAAACAGCAAAGTGACATGGTAAGATTTTTCTGTGTCACACGAAATAGAACGTAATTGGACCTATCCTGTTTCAGCAGAAGTCTGTTTGGCTTAATTTCAACGCAACAAATGTCTAATTGCAGATGTAATGTATAGCAAACTGACTCACTTGGAATGTCATCTTTCTTTCAAAGGTTCCATTGGAATTCAAAATTAAAAGATGAGTTTATGTGAGATTACATATCAGTTCACAGGGGATAGAAGCCAGAGAATTCTAAGAGAAAATTCTGTGAGTTTTAGTCACCACACAAAAGGCTTTTGACACCTCAGGTCTCTTTCTAATCATCCCTCTGGCTTTGAAAAAAGAAAACCACTTTTTTCAGTCATGTAAGGAAAAGAGCCTCATGGAAATGTTAATCTTTAACATTTATCTTTAATTCTTTGTGACTTCCAATTTTCTCTAAGCAAGAAAGCTATTAATTCATTTTAATAAAGAGAGAGGTCAGTGACACCCAACTCTAGAAAGTTATGTCCCTGATAGGTGACAAGAACATACAGCAAATCTCAAACCCCTGAGAGTTCTTGTACGTCGTTATCATCATTATAGTGTCTCTTAAAATACATTTTTTTCAGTGAAAATATAAAATGGTTAATTTAAAAAACAGCCAACTTTCATAATCTCAGAACAAGCACATATAATATGCCTAATTGCCTTTTAAAAATTTGCTGAGATGTGTCTGAACTATGTGTTTGTGTAAATATAGATATAAAAATAGTTTTCATTTCATTTTTATCCACAAGACATGCATTTTGAATATGCAAATCTAGAATCTATTAAATCTTTACAGACTGATTCTTTCCAAGTCAGAGCATATGTGTTCAGGATGAGGCCAAACATCAGAGAAAGCTGAACAAAGCAGCCTGTTTTCAGTGATCAAACATTGCCCCTGAAGGCTGTAATGAAAGTCATGTGCCTCTGAAATCACCTTTCCTGAAATGCTACTTTGTTCAATAAAAATGACAGATTAATATCCTTTTATGAGCCCATCCCTTATTTGACAATCCATACAAGCAATGCTGTGATCACATGGAAGAAACCAAAACAATTGGCTCCATAGATTTTCTTCCTTTTCCTCTACAAAGTTGAAAATGTGTGGCAGTCGGGGAAGAAGAAACTTACACTGTTTAGAGGCTTTTTTCCCTTTACTCAACATATACTCATTTCCTCCATTCCCCATCCCACCATCTCCCACCCCACCATCTCCCACCCCCACCATCTCCCACCCCCACCATACCAGCCACTCATCCCATCATCAGCCTGTCAAAGTTCAACCAATCATAAAGATTCAGCTCATATTCATTTTTTTTAACATCTTTATTGGGGTATAATTGCTTTACAATGGTGTGTTAGTTTCTGCTTTACAGCAAAGTGAATCAGTTATACATACACATATGTTCCCATATCTCTTCCCTCTTGCGTCTCCCTCCCTCCCACCCTCCCTATCCCACCCCGCCAGACGGTCACAAAGTACCGAGTTCATTGTCTTCTTGAAAGCCTTCCTTTATTCCCACCTAAGTAAGAATTAATTCTTTCTTCTGTGCTCCAATAGTACTTTGCATGTATCTCCATTATGGCCCCTATGTGATCATTATCACAGCCTGCTGTTAGGGTATTATTTTCTGACCATTGATATTATGTATACTTTAGAATTTATTATGATATTCTAAAGAAGAGACATCATCTTAACTATATTTATACCCCTCCTCACATACACACAGCTAATTGCACAGTTTTGTCAATTAGTGGATCCTTAGTGAATGTTAAATTATAACTTAGCTTTACTGTAAAATGACAATAAATTATTGTGAATATAGTAGAAGTCCTTCTCCATTAACAGTTTAAAGCATAGTCAACCCAAGGCTTTGGCATGGGTTATATCTTCATTTGGTATAACTAATAACAAATGTACAAGCATATGTGAGATTAGCTGGTCACCTTGTGAATTCCCTAGACAAGGAATATTAAGGGCAGGTAATTCTATAATATGAATCTCTGCTTGTTAAATTTGCCATTTTTCGTTATGTTTACCATTTTTATATTGCTGGACTTGAGGATGAGGCTCATAAAATGATCTGAGATATGTTTGGAGGGGTTAGGAATTTACTCTGTAAAGTAGGATTGATATTGTATGACAGTGTCTACAGACTGGGCTTGCTGGTAGAGATTTATCCTTGCTCCTCATAAACAATTGTGATTATTCTTTATTATTATTACATGGCCAGTATTCCATAAAGAGACTATCTCCATCTCCTGTAAGGCAAAGTCATTCCCATGCACTACATGAAGAATAGATCTAAAAATAGATGAACATGATATTTGAATGTAGTTTGCACATAAATAAGCATAAAACAGCAAGCTTGCAGTTTTACTAGGGATGGATTCTACCAGTTAGATACTGGGTATACCACTGAGAGGTATATCTGAATATTGATCGAAAATGATCTTTCAAGGTCATAGAGACTCTCTTCCCTTCTGCCAAAATATCAATATAAAGAGGGCAAAACAGTGGCACCAAGTATTAAGGAAAATGATAGCCAACACCAAGTAGAGCTAAGGTATAATCTCTCTTACTTCTAAGAATATGGGGGTTTTTAATGTGAATTTAGGGTTTAAGTGTTATCCTGGAAATCAAGTTTAGAGACAGAAATATGCTAGAAACTATAGTGAATATTGGTGAGTCTTATAAAATTTGAACATGGGGAAGCAATGAAAACCACAATGGGTGGAAAAGGGTGGAGCCTGAGAGTCAATAAAGCAGGTTAAAATCATAGTGAGCCCAGAAAACAGAAAATGTCCAACTTTTCAACTACTCTGAGTGAAATGTGAGGCATTTAGATGATTAAGTTTTAGTGGTTGAGGAAGAAAGATTAACAGTTTCCTTCACCAGCTAAAAATTTGATGTTTGTTTAATGGTGGAATCAATTTAATAGATTAAATAAAACTGTACTTAGAGGGTTTGTAAGTTGGTGTTACAATAGAAGTCATCATCACAGCTCTTTGTGTCAACAAGTGTCAGACCAAATGGATTTGAGATGTATGAAATGGATATCCCTCCTACATATCTATGAAACATTTCCTTATGATGATGGAACAAATCAGTGATTCTGCATCTCTGGACATTATTATTGGCCAAATACTCCCCACGTTTTACCCAGATTTTAATTCTCAAAATTACATCGTAAGTAATGTTATAATTTCTTATATGAACAATGTTGCATTGGGAGTTGGTTTATTGTTTTAGGAATGACTTGATTTCAAGTACATTTTTTATACTTAAGTATAAATACTTGCCTATATTTTATATCCTAAATGTTAAATAAAGCTATCATAGACCTCTATAGCCATTTAAAATCATAAAATCAATGCACGGATTGAATTGTTTATACATGGGCTCCAATGAACTATAATGTGTTTATCCAATGCATACAAAATGAAGCTTCACTATATTACAAATTTTCCCTAAGTTCATTAGTATTGAATACTTCATTAACTATTCTGCTTATGAAATATGAATTTTGAAGTTATTTTATGTTCATTGATTTAAATAATTTTAAAAATGCTTGAATTTTGTATGTCTATTTTTAATTTTATTTTTATAATAATTCATTTGTATTGCATTTTATTAAAGTACCAGTCCATAATGGATTGGGAAAAGAAAATCAATTGGACCTTCACTACAGATAGTTTGAGAAGCACCTCTCTAAATGGTTAAGTACAAATGTGACCACAGTCAGTCAGTGCAGGGAAACAGGATGTAGCCTCAGGGAGTTAGAAAGAGTAAAATTTGAACATACTGGAAAAAGGAAAGTTATAGCCTAATACACAAAATCTTAGTATTATTAACTCATCTATCTCAATGTCACCAGCAGCCTGAGTGCCCTGACTAAAAGACACAGGAAGTTTAATCAACTTGACAGTAACAGTCCTAATTGCAAATTACTACATTGGCATTCTGATTTGTACATTTTACCCTTCTGAGTTGTATGAGGCAGTGCTTGAACCTAATTGACCCCGGACACTTTGAACTGTTGGATCTACACAGTAAGAACCAAACCAGGAGCAGGTGAAATCCCCTAAGAGATGAATTTTGTGAGTTCTATCTAACTAACTTGTCAGGTACTCTCCATGAGAGAGATGGCAAATATCTATACTATATTCTACCATTCTCCCTTCCCATCAGTAATCATCCATGGCACATTTCCAGCTGAATCCAGATGAGGCTGAATAATCCTCCTCAACATAAAGTTCCTGGTGACTATCCATCAATTGAAGATGGCAAGCCAGGCATAAATTATTCCAGCCCAGTCCTGTACCATGACTTTTCTTGCTTTCTTTAAGCCCCCTTGGGTGATATTTATTTTTAAAGATTTTAATCTTCAGATTGGGCTAATTTACCCTCAAAGGCTTAGTAAAAGACATCTGGCAGAAGAATACAGGGTCCCTCAATCCATCATTTTTTTCCAGACAGCTGTCAGGATTGAGGCATAAAACATCTAACTTGATAATAATCACAACTTTATATAGCCCAATGGCAGCTGTAGGATTAGTTTCAATTTCATTTTATATTTCTAAGCCAAGTGCCATTAATTCTAATGATCTCTTGAATCACTGGTCTTAGTATCAGGAGCTTAAATACCATCACATCCTACTAACATATTAAAATGACTGAGTGTCTATACAATGTCTCTACCAACTGGTTGTCCAAACTATATCTGAACACTTTCACTGATGGAATTCCAATTATTTTAAGGTGACCCACTCTACTTTTGAGCAATTCTGTTAAAAAGCTCTACATTTTAAGTGTAATATGTGTTCTTATGGGATATACACACAATTAGAACAATTTTTACCCTTAGAATCATATAGAAAACAACTATTTAATTCTTATACATAGCAGCCTTAAAATGTGTGAAGATAGCCATCACCAGTTGTTCCTTATAACAAATCAATGTGTCAAACGATTGAAATATGTTCAGGGCCACTGCTTACAGCATAGATTGCCCATTATAAAACTACCTGAAGCACAAGTTATAAAGATGTCAGTGGCATTTTGGAGTTGTGTGACAAGGTATCATGCCCCTCAAAAACACACATGCCCTTGACTGTTCCAGAAGAGGTTTGATAGTGCCTGTTGGGTATGTTCTAAGGTGGCTGCTTCAGCTCCTACCATCATGTTTGAAATTCAGCCAGTGAGAAAGAGAGATAAAGAGAAGGAAACATTCCTTTTGTTTCAGTGGCATGCAATAGAAATTTCACATGTCAAATACTACTATCACAACCCATCGGCCAAAACTTAATCAAGTGGCCACTTTAAGCTTCAAGAGAGCTGTGCAGCATCGTTAGCCAGGCAGCTGCATTCACAGCTGAAAGCTTTATTACCACAGAAGATGGAGAGAACAAATATAGTTAGAGGGGCAGCTAACAGTCTCTGATCCAAAAGGTGAGGGAAAGGTATGTATATTTCAGGATTTAAATTGGGTTGCATGTGCCTATAAAACTTACATTGTCTTATGAAGGAAAAAATGTATATTTTTATTTGAAACACCAAAGACAGGAGGTCTGTTGCTGAGGTTGAGACTGCAGGATGAAATTTCAGGGTTGAACTTTATCTCCCTTAAGAGATACAACTGTTAAACACACACACACACACACACACACACACACACACACACACACACACACACACACACACACACACACACACACACACACACACACACACACACACACTTCTTCTCTCCATTCATTCCTAGGCATTTAATTAGGTAAAAATCACAGATAAGAATGCCTTCTCTAGAGTCAGTTTCAAAACCAGGATCTACATTTGATAAATGTGTGACTTCAGGCAATATCTTCTTCTATAAAATGGAGATAGTGCCTCAATTTCTTTATCTTTAAAATGAGGTGGTAATTTTACCTCTGATAGTTGCTTTGAGGATCAAAGTAGATAATCAATTATTAAGTGCATAGCCCAGAATGTGGCATCTATTTAGGGTTCAGTAAATATTAGCCATTATTGGTGTCATTATTATTGTTTCATATGATGTTGTTTAAGACCGAATAATTCAGTATAATGTTATACTATTGTAAACTGGTGTGATTTTCTTGGTTAAGATGAAAATAAAGGTCTTCTTATGGATAGGGATGGGGTTTTCCCTGAATAAAAAAATTGTTATTTTCTTTGTCATCCTAAGAAAGAGAAAATTACAGAAGTGAAAATAGAAACTTGAGAGATGAACTTGGGCTGGGAATAAAGATACATCAAAGGTCAGTTTTTTCCCACCTTGTACCAACGAACCTTGGTATGCCACAAATGGGTTACAAGTATGCCAACATGTTGAAATCCGTCTTCCTTGAGGTGACCAACTAAGATAGGTCTGGGATGACTAGTGGCTTTGGCTGGTGGCTCCGGCTGCAAGTTACCTTGTCTATTTACCCCACCCAAACAAATACAGTTGACCCTTGAACATCGCTGGGGTTTGGGGTGCCTACCTTCCAGGTAGTTGAAAACCTGCCTATACTGTACAGTCAGCCCTCTGTATCTGTGGTTCCACATTAATATAATCAACAAATTAATTGAATACATGCTATGTGCCAAGTGAAAAAACTATGGTAAGTACTACTGATATAATGGTGACCAAATGATATGTAGTCTTAACCTTCACGAAATATTTAATACACTGAAATAAAAGGCATTAATCAAACAATCATACAAACATATGATTACAAAATGATAATTACTATGAAAGAAAACTGCATGTACTAGGAGAAAGGGCCTGGGTTTGGGTTCCATGAATAGTACATCTGTATTATATTTATTTATAAAACCATTCAACAAGTATTTATTGAGTGCTAGGCGTACTAATCTCAAGTTTATAGTAAAGTCTTATTAAAAGGCTTCAACCGGGACTTCTGTTTCTGGAAAGATGAAGTAGACATACATTTTCCTTACCTCATGTATTCCAGACTTGAAGCTGAAGATACCAGCAACCTAGAAATGCCAATGGGTACAGACAAAAAAAAATCTCCAATAAATTCTGTTCTCTCTAGCCAAAAATGCAGGAAAGGAACAGCCTAGTAAAACAGAAAACTTTTTGACAATCATCACTCTACTCAAGCCAAATACCACAGAAAAATGTTTGGTTCCACAACCACCTACACCAGGAAAGGCTGAGTAGAGTCATTAGAATCTCACCCACAATGAGTATAATAAGACACGCACCCACCCTTTGCTGAGGTGGTGTCAGAAAAGGCAGAGTTCAGAGATGCGACTTGTATCTTTGTGAGACAGTAATAAACTCCCATTTTCTGTCAGGGAAACCAAGTGAGGAGCCTGGACTTCCAACCCTACCGAGCAGTACTGAGGCACACTTTCTCCTCCCCTTGGGGTGATGTCAGAGGATGTCCAGTGAAAAATTAGGACTTTTACCACTAGCCAATGTAATAAGGCACCACCCCATCACAAGGTGTAACTGGAGGCCATGTGTGCAAGAGTAATAAGCACTATTATCCCTCCTATCAAGGGTGGTATCAGCGAAAACCTAGTGAGGAGACAGTACTCCCACTCTGACCAGCAGTAAGAAGGACCCCTTCCTTTTTTAGTGTCAACAGAGGCTGAAAGGGGAAACTGGGCTTCTAACCCCATTATTATGGCAATAATGAGGCCATACACCTCACCCCCTGTTGGAGAAACAAAAAACAGAAACCAAACAGAAAACTAAATATATAATAGACTTAAGCCTTGACATATCAATAGTTACATTAAATGTAAATGATATAAATACATCAATAAAAAGAGATTGATAGAGTGGATTAAAAAAAAATGACCCAAATATATGCTATCTACAGAAGACTCCTTTCAAATATAACAATATAGGCAGGTTGAAAGAAAATGGATGGAAAGAGATATATCACACAAAAATTTATCAAAGGAAAGCAGGAGTAGCTATATTAACATCAGATACAGTAAACTTCGGAGTGAAGAAAATTACTAGGGTCAGAGATAGATATTACATAATGATAAAAGGGTCAGTCTACCAAGAAAATACAGCAATCTTAAATATGTATATATCAAACAACAGAGCTGCAAAATATGCCAACTAAAACTGATATAACTGAAAGGAGAAATAGATAAATCCACAATTATAGCTGGAGACTGCAACATCCATCTCTCGACAACTGATAAAATATTAGATAGATTATCAGTAAGGATACAGAAGAACAAGGACACCTTCAAACAACAGAATCTAATCTACCTTTACAGAACACTATACCTAACACAGCAAATACACATTGTTTTCAAGTGCCCATCAGAACATATACTGAGATATCCTGTGCCATAAAACAAGTCTGAACAAACTTAACGAACTGAATCATAGTATTCTTTGACCACAATGAATTAAACTAAAAATAAATAACAGAAAGATAATAAAAAATTCTCCAAACACTTGAAAACTAAATACCATACCTCCAAATAATCTGTGGACCAAATGAAAATTGCAACATCTCAAACCACAAATTTTCATAAGGATAAGGAAGTATTGAGGAGAAAATATATATTACTAAATGCTCATATTAAAAAAGAGCAAAATCTCAAATATTCTAAGCCTCTTCCTCAAGAACTTGGAAAGAAAAACATAAAAAAAGAGAAAATCAATGAAGCAAAAGATGATTCCTTGAAAAGATCAATAAAGTTGACAAACCGTTAGCAATTCTGAAAAAGAGAGAAGGTACAAATTACAAATAAGAGGACTAAAACAGAGAATATGACTACAGACCCTCCAGACATCAAAAAGGAAAAAAGAGAATCCTACAAACAACTTAGCCTACAATTCAACAATTGAGGTGAAACAAACCAGTTCCTCAAAAAACCACAATATACCACAACTCACCTAAAATAAAATGAATAATTGGTTCAGTCCTATAACTATTAAGAGAATTGATTCATAGTTACAAAGTCCTAAAAAAAAAATCTCCAGCCCCTGGTTGTTTCACTAAAGAATTCTATAAAACTTATCAGGAAGTATTTTCACCAGTTCTACACAATCTCTTCCAGAAAGCAGAAGAGAGAATATGTACTAATTTATCTTATGAATCTAATACTACCATTATACCAAAACCAGACAGACATCACAAAAAAGAAAACTGCAGACCAATATCCCTCGTCAATACAAACAAAAAAAAATCCTTCAAAAAATTTTAGCTAATAGAATCCAGCAACATATAAAAAATTATATATCATAACCAAGTGTGGTTAATCCCAAAGATACACGGTTGGCTCAATATTCAAAAAGCAATCAGTGTAATCCTCTATATTAATAGGCTAAAGAAGTAAAAGCATATGACCAAATAAATTGATGTAGAAACAGCATTTGACAAAGTTAAACACACATTCAAAATAATAAAAAGAACTCTCTGTAAAAGCCAGTGTGAAAATGATGAAAAGACAACCTACAGATTAGGAGAAAATATTTGCAAACCATGTATCTGATAGAGAATTTATATCTAGAATTTACAGAGAATTCTCAAAATCAAATAGTAAAAAAATCAATCCAATTAGAAAATGGGCAAAAGACATGAACAATCATTTCACTGAGGAAGATATACAGATGGCAAATGAGCACATTGTTAGCCATTACTGAGCGCAAATTAAAACCACGATGAGAATCACTACATACCTATCAAAATGGCTAAAAAATAGTGATAACAACAAATGCTGGCAAGGGTGCAGAGAAACTGAATTACCTGTACATCATTGAGGAGACTGTAAAATGGTAGAGCCACACAGAAACACAGTTTGGCAGTCTCCTAAAAAAAAATAACAACATGCAACTACCAGCATTTCACTCTTGGGCATTAATCCCAGAGAAATAAAAAAATATTTTCACACAAAAACTTATCTACAAATGTTTATAGTAGCTTTATTCATAATAGCCCTGAACAGGAAACAGACCAAATATTCTTCAACGTGTGAATAGTTAAACAAATTGTAGTACATTCATACTATGAAATACCCCTCAGCAGTAAAAACGAGTGAACTATTAATTCATTCAAAAATCTGGATGAATCTCCAGAGAATTATGCTGAGTGAAAAAGCCAATCCCAAAAGGTTACATACTGTATGATTCTCTTTATATAACACTTTTGAAATGGCAAAATTATTAAAATGCTGACTAGAATAATGGTTAAAAGGTGTTAAGGAGGAGATGGGGGAGGTGGGAAATGGATGTGGCTATAAAAGGGCAACATGAATCACAGGATGATAGAAATGCTCTGTATCTTGACTGTATCAATGTCGATACACCGGCTGTGATGTTGTACTCTCTAGCTTTGTAAGATGTTACAACCAGGTGAAACTGGATGAAGGATACATGGGATTTCTCTGTATTATTGCTTACAATTTCATGGGTCCACAATCATCTCAAAATAAAGGGTTTAATTTAAATATGTGTGTGTGTGTGTGTGTGTGTGTGTGTGTGTGTGTGTGTACTATGTGTGTGCTGCAGTGCAACTTCTCATACCAGTGTCAGACTGAGAAAGCCTCAGGCAAATACAGGAACACATGCAGACAAAGGGAAGCAGTAGAAGGAGCCTGAAGAAAATGAATAACCCCCAAACTGCAGTAAGTCCTTAGGAGAGTCATGATAGCAGAAATAGAGGCAGTGGGCTATACTGATACTGGAAAAGATGTGAGCCTCTTCCTACCTTTGGGACTTCCAGAGGGACTCTAGAGCAGCACTGTCCATTAGAACTTTCTGCAAGGATGGACATACAATTTGAGCTGCCCAGCACTGCAGCCAACAGCCATATGGGGCTCACGAGCACTTGAAATGTAACTAAGGTAACTGAGGAACCCATAAATTTGTTTACTTTAATTAATTTAAATTTAAATAGCCACATAATGGCTAGTGGCTACCATATTGAAAAGCATTTCCTTTTTCTACTAAAAGAAAAAAAAAGCTTACACGAGAGCCTAGGTTTTGCTATTGGTAAAGTGCTTCAGAGCTTGGGTAATTTGGGCATCCTTGTATCACCTTGATTGTCCTCTCATACTAATGATGTCAGCAACAAACAACTTATAGTCTCTTACACATGCAGTAGGTGATGTATGATTATGGCCAAACGGGGTCGATGTGGAAGGCTGGTTATTAATATTCATGGGACAGGCATTCCAGAAAGTAAAAACATCACTTTTCAGATTTAAACAAATTAATATGTACTAAACAATTATCTGACATCTAGTGTCTTTCCAAGATGATCTGATTACAAAATAAAAAGCCAGTGGTTGGAGAGAACTTAGAGCAGATTTGAACTGTAGGCAATATATTGCTATGGTTCTAAGTAAGTTCTCCTAAGAGCTTCTTGCAGAGCAACAAAAGACAGGAGAGGCAATGAGAAGTTACCAGGTGCCATGGGGTGTAAGTATGCAGCGAGGAGAGCCCGAATATAATGGCAGCTGCAAACACTGAAATGGCCCTTCACAAACTGGTTAAAGAAAAGCAGAAAAATGGGGCCAAAATGACTCCCAGACCACGATGCTGGGGCACTAAGAGAAGGCTGGTGTATTAAAATGTGGAAAAACTGGGAAGGAAACACCGTGCTCAGTTCCTGATATATTGTTTCTTATGTCAAATGGTCATCCTTAAGCAGAGATGGTCCTATCCAGTTCCTCTTTAACAACTGTTTGCCAGCAGGCTGCATCAGAATTAATTGGGGAAAATTTTAAAATACAGATTCTAGTAGGGCTTCCAAAAATTCTAAATAAGATTCTCCAGGGTAGAACCCAGGAATATGTTTTCTTTTTTTAAAGTTCCCTAGTAGATACCAAAGTTTACTTAGGTTTGAGAAATACTGTTATAAATCATGAAATAAGTAAAAGAAAATCAGGACTACATATGTCAACCTGGGAAATGATACAAATTTGGGAGTTAGTTAGTTAAATCTTCAAGAATAAAAACAAAACAAAAGCAACTCTGGATAGATCTGCTCCCCTGAGAGTGAGAATAGAGTATCTGGGACACGTGCAAAGATAAATATTTAATGTTATTACCTGAAATACATCAGCATAGACAATGAAATACATATGTATGTGTTCAATACTTTTAACCTATAGCCCTGAGGAAGAGATGAGAAAAATGTTAATATTTGAAGTACACTAATCAGAAATATAAACCCAGGGTGACTAGTTAACACAAAAAAGATTAATCAGAAGTTCATACTCTTAAAACAACTATCACAAGTGTCACCTACATTTATCTCATATTAACATAGTTTTCTTAATTAGAATAATGAATACCAGTCTTAAGATTGCCTTATTGGTGAAATGAGTGGTGTTTAAAATGTGTTGATTAGTTTCAAATGTAACACAGGAGCTCCTGTTCCTGCAAAGGGGAATAAGAATCTAGTGAGCCCAATATAGGCCTTGGGCTTCACAATCCTGGTTCAGTAGTTGATTCAAAGCAGTTTTGTCATCTAACTAGAAAGATAGCTGGAATATTGCTGCAGAAGTCTCTAATGAACCTTTCATGCAAGGTGCTGTCAGAGTATTTAAAAAGACAAATAGATGGGACTACATCAAGCTGACACACAGGTCACATAAGTGTTTTGATGCCTGCTTGCAGATAAACATCTTACATTTGACAAAATTTCATTGCATGAGACCACGTACTTCGAAGGATTGAAGGCTACCAAAATCTACCAGAAATAACCTAGTAACGGTGAATGACAAAATCCATTCTGGTCAGTTTGCAACAAAAGTCATTTTCTCCAGAAAAGTTGGCATGACTTTTTTTTTATCAGTCACTCTTAATAAATAGGATGAAATTAATATTCACCATGGGTTTATTTCAATAAATAAGAGCTACTAAATTTTACTGAGCATTGAGCTTGTGGTTTTTTAAAACATGATGTTCCCTTGAATAATTCTGCTTTGTTTTTTAGAGAAAACTGACTTAGAGAACCAACCAGCATGAAGCCCAACAGTAAAAATACAATGCTGCAGGTCATTTGTCAGATGAATGGCATCTATCAGTAGATAATTTCACTGTCAAATTTTTAATGAGAACTTGCAAACGAATGGCTTATTGTTCCAAGTAAGAAGAGAACGTTCTTAACAGCAGAAGTTAAAATTTCCATTCTTACTTCCATCTTTAGTGGTTTAAAGCACTCATTTAAACTTTAAAGCACGTTGCAATAAGAAGTAGTTTACTAAATGTCATCTTTAAAGAAGTCTTCTTCAACATAATGTTATTTCTATACCAAAAAAGTTTCATTAGGTATATTATCAGAAAATTCCGATGTTCTAATTAGTAGTTGACCAAAACTATATCATATATCAATCCAGGAGTGATCACACAACCCGTCAAGCACTTGTTAGTGTAGAGCACCACATGACACACCTTTGTAGCTGTTCTGTCTGACTTCATGAGGATTCTTGACTTCTTTGAGAGGGCTATGGTGACTTAATGAGCTTTGTTACTGCAAATTCAGCATACTGCCAGGTATTCAGCAGCCATTCAGTGAATTAGCTGAATAAATGGATATTCTTGGGGATTTATTTAATCACTTGATTATTTATGTTTCCTTATAGTTAAGTATCATTAAGAAAGATAATCGTTGATCCTGTTATTTGAAAAAGAAAGTTTTGTTCTTCTTTTTATTAATAATCAGTGGATAGAATAATTGCACAAAGACTTTGTGGATAGGTCTCTGCCTCTATAAAATAAGGTTAATTTTGTTGATCCAGAATGCTGTCTTATTCTAAAAAGAGTAGATTTACTAGAAATGTAGAAAAACACTTTTTTTTTTTTTAATGGACAAATTACGAGAGGGCAGGGTATAGAGAAAAGAAAAAGAAAATGGATCCTTGGGGCAGTCAGCTGCTTCTCCTGTCGCGGCTCTGATGCACTGGGAGAGACCAGAGCGAGGCAGCCAGCGTGGGGACGTCAGCATAGCAATCTCACAGCCTGTGGCTGACCTTCCAAGCTCGGAGCTGCCCCCTCCGCGTCCGATCCAACGCGTCTCACTAAGCTGGTCTTCCAGGATTTACAACCCTCCCTCTCCAGGCCGGTCCCGCCGTGGCGTATTTTCCTACCTGCCAACGGAAGCTGCACCTGCGTTAACCTTCCTCGGGCGGCCATGATTTACACCCGACCCCAGAGCCCGCTCCCAGCCCGGTCACTAGGGTCACAGTCACCTCCTAATCCTGATTTTTTAAAGCATGCAGTGCGTGTATAGTCGACCTGGAATTTTTTTAGGTGTCATCTCTATTATTATCTTCTTAATTATTTGTCCTTTCTTTGAGAGAAAAACTTGATAGCAGTGGATGTTATTTTATACGCTCCCCCCCCCCACCGGCTTCTGTTTTACTACAGCACATAACTGGTACTCAAAGTACATTACTGTCAAAGAGCATCTGTAAACGTATCCAGTTGTATATGACTACAGTACAAAGGAGAATGGAAGGGAGGCAGGGAGGGAGGGAAGGAAAAGAGGAAGGTCCAGCCTGTGTCTGTTCTAAGACAAGTTCAAATTTTTATTATTGTCAAGTTCCTATTATCTCTCTGAACATGCTAAATCGTTGCTGAGTTTTTTTTTAATTACTGGAATAAATACGTACACTATAATATATTTAAATAGGGATTTATTTAAATTAGTAACTATGTTACTAATATTCAAAATCAGAGTGGTCTCTGATAATGAACACAATTCAAAACTCACATGATTTGATTTCACAAGTTCTGGGAAAAACTGTTTTAAATATGTTTTAGGCCTTTCCGGATGTCAATAAAGAAGTAACCAAAAAAAGTCCTTTGGTCTGTGGTTAGAATTCACACATCGTTTATGGGGCAGGTGTTCTTTCCTTAACTGACACAAGTGCTGAATCACTAAAACCAACCCTTCTAATCTAGAGTAAAACGGTTTAGACCTAATTATAACAATCAGAAAATCAGAAAGTTAATTTCATTACATAGATTAGTAGAAGCCGTCCCCATTTCCTAATAAATTATTTTCTTTAAAATAACAAAATCTTCTCAAATAATGTCTTTCGCCATTTAAAAATATTATTTCACATGAAAAAGTTCTGTTTCATTTAAGTAAATTTCATCTAACAGCTTTGCTAAAACCTTAGTTTTAAAAAGGTGCAATCTTTCCAAATATTTATTAGAAGTAGAAAAAGTAGATGTCCCAATTAAAATGTAAAGTTTTCAAATTCAAGACTTTGAATACTGCATCAAAGATAGACATTTCTAAAAATAATTTTTTAGATTTTTTTTTAACACCTTACTTGAAATTACCTTCTCTCCCGTTCTCAGTGCTTACTCACCAGTCATTTAGCAGGGCCTAACAAAATTTATTAGTATTATAGTATACAAAAGTATAAACTACCACATGTAAGGCAAAGTTTTTTCTTTTCCTTTAGTGTTTTTCAGTGTTAAATAATTGACTGATAATTTGTACCTATTCAAATGAATTTGGTAGTTAATAATCCTAACCAAAATGTCTATTTCACAGCAGTTGAAAATCTAGCAGCCAATAAAAAATACAAGTTTTACTTAATTTATTGCTTACTCACTTCTTTATACTTATAAGATGAAGGAAGTATATGAATAATCTATATTTATATGATTATGTGTAAAAACATAGGCTAGCTCTCCATTTTTTAATATTTTTATTGCATAGTCAAGGTTGGTACTTAACAATTAAGTTAGAAAATTTTAAGTATGAACATTCTACAATAGATGTGAATAACGTGTGCCATTGTACAAAAATGCCCAAATTTTGGAACATTTCCACTTAAGTAAACAACACAAAAATTGTGCTGACAGTTATTTTCCTCCACAGCTTTTGAAAATAATACAACTGATATTATCTTATCTGAGCTTCTTTTGCTTGTTTTTAATGTACCTATTTTAGGGATTTTTCCTAAAATAAGGCCTGCTTCAGCTAAGTTTTAGGGAAAAGTGTGTTCCATTCAAGTACAAACACAAAATTGCCCTAAACTTTAAAAATTCTTTTACATTTTTAAACTTCAAAAATTTTGATTCTATTTTTAAAAATGTAATGTTTAGTTAGACTGAAAGGGTAATTCATTGATCTGTAGTGTATGGCCTAAAGGCAATCTAAGAGCCAAATTGTACAGCAGCTACAATTTGGCTCTTAGAAGTGTTAAGCCTTAGATAAAAAATGATTCCAAAGTTTTTATAGGAAAAAATTCAACATCATTTCAAATAAGATTATGCCTTAATGAATATAATTTTTGCATATTACCAAATCAACATTTTTTCAAATAAAACTGAACGTTTAGGTTTATCAAGTTCTATTCTGACAGTCATCTTAGTGTCCAACCATATACCACTGACACAAATAGAGCAAATTTATATTTATTTAATAAATCATATTATCAATTTCAAATATTGGGATATAATGTTTTACTTAATTTTAAAGCTTAGATATAAAAAGTATTCAACTTTCACTCTCTGTGAACTTAGGTCATCCAGAATCAAGAGCAGTTTTAAACCTGTGAAGCTCAACAGAATATGTTGTAAATATGTAGCAAATTTTACTGTAGAAATGTAATTCTTGTCTTTAATAAATCATGATAAATATAAGCTCATGTAGAGAAATACTGGTGCTCTGTTTTGAGTTAGCTGAAATTCTTTTTTAAGAATGTGACAGGCCATATTTCATTAGATTTTTACATAATTTTATTCCTCTTGAGTCTGTACGGACCAATATCAATATTGTGAATTCATATTAAAAAGTGAAAAAAGTTTTCTTTTGTCCTAATATTTAAAGCCTATGAAATATGAATAAATGCAAGTTGAATACAATGTTATAATTTTCAAATTTTCTCTGATTTTACTACCATATCCCTAGCTGATTAAATTAAGCTTGAAGAAAATTAAATTCAATTAGCCATAAAAGAATTATGTCGGAATTAAAATAGCACAATTTTTTGCCATATGAAGTCTTATATATGCATCAAATTAATAAAAGTCATGTTCATATAATGTATAATTCACTATATATCATTATTCAATATACTTATCTAACCAGTTTAATTTTTTAATGTCATATTTCAATACTTATCAAACTGCAATTGTAACCAGTAATCAGTAATAAGATATTAAAAGACAAAACAAATGTTTATTAATACAAGTTATTTCTTGTGTATGTTTATAACCCAACTGTATAGCCAAACAGTAAATAGTTATAAAATTTCTAAAAGCATTGATGGTTCTCTAAGGATAGGATGCACTATAGAATTTTGTAAACTCTTCAAGTAGGCAGAGCAAGAATAAACTTCACTATAAGTTTTATCCCTGGGGCAAATAGGCAAACAGGTGACTTGAAAATGTAAATGATAATAATAATTTCAGCAGATAACTCCAAGGATTAAATATCTTTATAAATACAATTTAAAAATTTAATAAGATTAAATATATGTATACTTGTACTAAATTTGTGTATAGATGAGAATATATAAAGTATTATTTAATTAAGTTGTGTTAATGTGTTGTATTAGATATATTCACATATATTTATGTATAGACATATACATATATAAAATACAGTTATACATGTATTACATATGCTTACACACCCAAATCTATACAAAGACACCTGGCCCATAATAATCCTTCAGTATTTAGAGCTATAATCATAATCACTAAGCTACCATAAACTATGTGCTAATAACAAACATTTATCTCTGACACTCTCTCATTCTAGTGCTCTAATTCATTTATTTTCATTGACAAACTAGCCCACTTTCTCCTGTTTCTCCTCCAACAGAGACTTTTTTTTTTCTTTCTTTTTTTTTTTTTGGCTTGACCAACTCCTCCTCTATCCATATTTTCCATGTTGGTGTTCTCTGAGATCCACATATTTCTTCTGACCTGACACATGGACTACAGGGCAATCCCTGAAACAAACTTCTTTCATGCACTTACTATTCTGTAATATTAAATCTGAGAATTTTACTATGCTTTTTACTTCAGACATACATTTTTGTGGGCTATTGTTCATCTGCATCTGAATGTCCTACAGGAGCTTCATACTCTTTGGAACGTAACTGAATCATGCCTCTATCTCCAAAATGACTGCTGCTCTTGCGGCAAGTCTTATAAGTAATATTTTTATCACCTACCACGTTTGCTTAGCCCAGAAACCTCCAGTCTGTCATCAACCCCTCCCTCTTGCTCACAGCTTCTCATAAACTGTCAAGTTCAGAATATTCTACCCAAAAAGACCACCGATCCTGTCTTTTCCCTTCTATTTGTAGCTGCTATTAGCTCCTTGTTGTTTGTCTCATATCCATCTAGTAAACCTCGACAGGAATGGATGTCTAATCTACCATCTGAGATGATTTTTTTGCCTTAAACATTTCAGAAATTCTTTAGCTTTATCTATAATTTTCAAATTTACAATGAACATGATCTACTTTTTTACCGTCAGGAAAACACATTATAAAAATAATATCCTTTTAAAGGTTCCTATTGATTACAGCATAAATTCAATACCCTTATTATAGTTCAGAAGCCACTTAAAATATGATCACAAATTATCTGATCACCTATTATTCCCTGAGCTGTTCTTGAATCATATTTCAAATTTCCAAACTTGTATAATGATCTAAACACTTTTCTCTCATTCTAAAATTTTCTTATTTGCCTGCTCAACTTCTATATAGGCTGCAGAAAAAAAAGTCACCACCTCTTGGTAAGTTTTTTGTGTGGTAAGCTGTTTGGGTGGTAAGTTCCCAGTGTTCTCAAAACAGTTTATATCTATTAAAGTACCTTTCACATTGTATCACAAATATTGATTTTTTAAAAATCTATCTTCCTTCACTGGCCTAAGGAGTCCTTAAGGGCAAGAATCAAACTCTATTCATTTTGTAGAAGGAAGGATAGAAGGAAGAAATGAATTGTAGATATACAAAGAATTGTAGATATACAATTTAAAGGAATAATTTCCATGATTTAAACATATTTTGGCAGGAAAAAGAAATATGATATTTACTATATTCAAAACACAATATTTAAAAATATTACCTCCTCCAAATCTTACTTTTCCCAAGAGGGAAGAACATTTTCATGGTATTTAAAAATTGCTATAAGAAGCACTTTTGAACATTATATTTATGGGCTTATTTAAGCAAAACTATGCTCTGACTTCTGCAAATGTACACGTGGTTTCATCAGTATTCTTTTTGATAAACAGAAGAAATGGCTAATGGAGTCTCTAGTCATAGTGAAGACAAGAGTTCTAGCATTGCTTTAGTTGTTGTTTTTGCTAATGTAGACTGATATCTCCAAGTTGCCAATTCTTCTAAGAGTAAAACTCTTACAATATCCAAAAGGACCATATATGGTTCTCCACAATTTCCTCTCTAGTATCATTTCTGTTCACTCTCCTCCTCCTTCCAGGCTTACTGGTTTCTCACTTTTTCTGGAATATGCCAACACACTCTCACCATAACACTTCGCTAAAGATATTCTCTCAACTTGGAAAGCCATTTACCCAGATATCTGTTTGGTTAACTCCCTCACCTCTCTCAGCTAGAGAGAGCTTGCTGTACTTAAATCATCCCCTGCATGCTTTGTAACTGTGTAGAAAGTTGATTAATTCTTCTATTACTTGGAATTAAGGCTTTTGAAAATTCTGGCTAACTCAAATGGATCTTAGATCTAAAGATAAGATAAAACTCTTGTAAAAAAAAAACTGTGCAGTAATGGGTTAACTATTACTTGGGGTGCTCAAACTCTGCACATTTCAAAGAAAGGACTAGCCCTTGCTTGGCTCCTG
Organism: Lagenorhynchus albirostris; assembly: GCF_949774975.1. Lineage (NCBI taxonomy): Eukaryota > Metazoa > Chordata > Mammalia > Artiodactyla > Delphinidae > Lagenorhynchus > Lagenorhynchus albirostris. The sequence goes on along the minus strand of NC_083106.1, from coordinate 33,963,891 downwards.
AGAGATAACATCTAAGCCCCTGGAATATCCTGCCAGATAGAGTGTTTCTGTATATCTGGGATCTTGGGCCACACCAGATAGTTCATGGGAACAATGTGATCTATGGTGAATGCCTGTTTTTGTTCACTTGGGGTCCTGGATCATACCACTTAATCTCTAGAGGGCCTAGAGACCCAGTAGCTAAGGTCAGTCACACTAATCTTCAACGCCTATGTAACTGCTCCCATAAAAACACTGGACACAAAGGCACAGATGAGCTTCCCTAACTGGAAATACCTTGTCCTTGTTGTGACACATCATCGCTAGGAGAATTAAGCACTATCCGTGTATCTTCACTGGGAGAGGATAACTGACAGTTCGTGCCTGTTTTCTCATACACCTTGCCGTATATGCCTTTTTCCTTTGCTGGCTTTAGCTTCTATTCATTCCCTGTGATAAACCGTAACTCTGAGTATAACAGGTTTTCTGAGTTCTGTATTTCTAGAAAATCAACAAGACTGGGAGTGATCTGGTAGGCCCCCAACACAAAACAGGAGGAAATTTTTGTGACTTTGGGTTAGGTAACATGATAACAAAAGTATGAGCCCCCCCAAAATTGATAAATGGGCTTCTAAATTTAAAACCTTTTTGTTTCAAAACATAACATTATGAAAGTGAAAAGACAAGCCACAGAAGGGAAGAAAATATTTTCGATTATATATCTGAAAATATTTGCAAATCAAATATCCAGAATACAGAAATAAGTCTTATAGCTCAATAACAAGAAGACAAAGATTGGCAAAAAATTTGAAGAGACATTTTATTTTAAAAAAGACAAATAAATTCCTAATAAGCCCAGGAAAAAATGTTCAACATCACTTGTCATTAAGGAAATGAAATTAAAACTACAATGAGATACCTTTGGCTATGATACAAAAGACAGTACCAAGTTTTGGTAAGGATTTGGAGAAATTGGAATCCAAATACGTTGTAAATGGGAACGTAAAATGGTACATTATTCATGTTATCTCCAAAAGGGAAATAATACAAATGACCTTTAACTGGTGTTGGATAAACAAAATGTGGTATATTCATACATAAAATACTATTTAGCAACAAAAACACACCAGAATATTAATATATGCTCCAACATAGATGAACCTTAAAAACATTAAGCTAAGTAAAAGAAGTTAGTTTCAAACGACTACATACTGTGTGATTTATTTTATATGAAATGTCCAGGAAAGGCAAATTTATAGATAGAAAGCAGAGCAGTGGTTGCCTGGGGCTGGAAATGTAAGCAATAATGATTGGCAAATAGCTCAAGGGACTTCTTTGAGGTGATGGAAATAGTCTAAAATTGGTGGTGGTTGCACAACTTTATAAATTTACTAAAAATCATGAATTGATTTTTGGATGGATGAATTTTATGGTTTAAAAAATTATACATCAATTAAGCTGTAAGAAAAATCTAATGGGAAAGCATAGAAAAATAAACAATAAATAATAACCTACATTATATATAAGAAAAAGATAGTGTTTTGGTTAAAAAAAATGAAGAATATAATAATGAAGATAGGGAATATAGCGAAGGAGGAACAGAAAATTTGCAGTATTAAACAGGGTGGTTAGGTAAGCCTCATAGAGAAAGGAGTTAGCCAAATTGACATCTGGTTGAAGAGCTTGCCAACCCAAGGGAAGAGTGTGAGCAAAGCTTTAAGGCTGGAGCATATCCTCAAGTTTGAGGAACAGTGAGGAGGTCAGTGTGGCAAGAAGGAGAAGATTAGCAAACAATAAACTCAGAGAAATAATGGGAGTAAGGAGAGAAAAATAAAAAGCCTTATTATCCATTGTAAGGTCCTTATTTTAAGAAAAAATGGGAGAGCCATAGGAGGTTCTTTAACAGAGGAATGGCATAATCTGGCATACCACTTAAAAGCATGACTCTGGATGCTATGAGAATAGACTTCAGGAGTGAAAGAGAAGTAGGGAGACAAATTAGGTGGCTATTTTGATAATCCTGGCAATAAGTTATGATGATTTGAACCAAGGGGGAAGATGGAGGTTGCAGTGCGAGTGGTGATATTCTGGATAAAGCATGGGGGAAAAATTGGCATCAATTTTTCTCCTTTTAAAAGTTAATTCATACTTTTAAAAGAATAAGATAATACATCAAAATGTTAATCATATTTCTCTCTATTTGATAAAGTTATTGAATATTTGTGCTTCTACTTTGTCTAACTTTCTAGCCATGTGCACATATTATTTCTATAGGGAAAAATAGAATTTTTTTCAATATCCAGTTCATTGAACAAGATCATAATGCAAACAAACGTTGTTTTTGCAAAACTTTTAAGTCAACACCAAACTGGTTCCATATATGAAGTAAATAGTAATAGATGGTAATGTTAGCAATATGCAGAATAGTCAAAGAAGCAACAGATATTTCCTGAATACAGAGCGGCGAACTCACCTTTCCATAAACATGTGGTAACATTATTACCAACTAACTTTCCTGGCATTATATGACTCTCTCCAGAATGTCTAATGTCTAATTTTTTTAACTGATAGTAAGTGCAGTTCCAGTCATAATAAATATAACTTATATCAGTAAGGAAATTTTGTTATGCTGAGATAATGAACAACCTCAAATTCTCAGAGATTTAAGTAACAAAGGTATATTTCTCATTTCATTACATGTCCAGTTCAAGTGGGTGAGGGAAGGGTCTCTAATAATTATAGTTACTTAGGGACCCAGACTGTTGAAGGCTCCATTTTGACATGATCTACCAGGATGAAATATGTTAAATTATGAACTAGTTGTTAAAGCATCAGTCCAAAATGATACACCTTATCTCTGCTCTCATTACATTGGCCAATGCAAGTCCTATGGCCACAAAAGTGTAGGGAAGTCCAATTCTATGATGTACTTGAAAGAAAGAGAAAAATCTATGATAATTATTTTTACAAGATGTGAGATAAGAGAAGAAAATGTTAGACCTTCAATTCATACTCATTTTTATATAAACAAAATTAACCTATACTAATATTTAATACAAAGGTTTTCTAAAATTTAATTTTAAACTCCATTAGTATTTAATAATAAAGAAATCTTAATTTATTCCTACATCAGATGGTCATATGACATGTATAGTCTACAATATATTGAGACAGATTGGGAATTCCAAAAGAATAAGAGTTAAAAGAATTGTCCTAATTCATTCATATACTTGCAATACTTCCATATAATGGATTTTACATGAGTCAAGTAAGGTTGTTTTAAGAATTATTATAATCTAATTTCAACTATCATAAAATAGACAATAACTTTGTAAGATGCCTACAAAGACATTTGAGAATTGCAGACCCTATCAAGAAGATGGCAGAACGACACTTCTATTCCTAGTACAAACTTGTCATCAGCTACATACAATTGCTGTCTAAAGAAACTGCCAAAACCAGATTTATAAAGAAGGTTACTTCACATATGGATTGATGGCCACCAACATTAATGATAAATTTTCCCTAAGCATATATTTTATATGGTGTATACATGCTGTATACTGGACCTTTATAAGATATCTTTAAGAGCTATTATTTACAAGTACTGAAATAAATACATTAGAGCTATGTCTTTGAATCACTCTATCATGATATTAAATCAACATTTTTATAAATATTGAAGTATTCAGTAATGGAAATGTTTAATATTTTCAATAATGTTCAATAATAGTTAATATGTTATAACAAAGTTAACTTTTGTGAGAGAAAATGGGTTTTATTATTAATAAAAATTTAAATTGTTTAAAATACTATTAATTTTATATTTACTTTATTCTCTTACAATTTTAATTATTTGGTATGCCTTAGAATGACCATAAATATCAATAAAGAAACTGATATATTAAGGTTTATATTATAAACAAAAATAAATTATATATAATTTATTTTTTCCACCAAAACTCTCTCTCCCCAGATCTTCATAACTTTGTCAAATGCACAAACCTAATCATTTAGGTCAAAGTCCTCTCATGCATCCTTTAGTCTACCCCTTCCTCACACCTCATATCAAATCCATTAGCAAGTCCTGACATTTCTACCTTCAAAGCATATCCTAAATTGGTCATTTCTCTTCCAGCTGAATGAAGGCACCATGATCTCTCTTCTGGATTATTACATGGTCCTAATGTGTCTCAACCCACTTTTGCCCCACTAACACCAGAGCAGCCAATGATTCTCCTAAAAAGGTGATCAGGTCCTGTCAATCTCTTGCTGCAAACTGGTCATTAGCACTGATAAAATCTAAACTCCTTGAAATGCTCTTGCCTGCTCCTTAAACCTCTTCTCATAAGATTTCCTCTCTGCTTTCTTCTGTATGTTCAACGTACAGGAATATTTTTCTCTTCCTCAGACTAAGCCCCTTTTGGTCCCCAAATGTTTGCACTAGGTGTTCACTCTGTTTGAAATACTCATCTCCTGGATATTTTCTTGTCTGATTCCTTCTAAACATTCAGGTCTCTGCTACTAAATCAGCTCTTTAGAGTGGCCTTCCCTGATCATTTTATCTTAGAGGTCTCCACCTGCTTCCCCAGCCCCACTCTGTACTAAATTATGTGTTCCATGGCCTTTAAGGCCTACAAAATTTGTACATCCCCACGTCCTCAGCCTCATCTCCCACTACACTTCCCTTCAATTGCTCTGCTTTATCCTCACTGTCTCCTCTTTGTTTCTTAATTAGATGAAGAAATCTGTTATGTGGTTTGCACTTGCTCTGTCCTCAGCAGAAATGTTCTTCCAGAAATGTGCAAGGCTCATTAGCTTAGTTTCTTCTGGGCTCTGCTCAAATTTCATCTCATCAGAGATATCTGCCCTGATCACCCTATCAAAAGATCATCTCTTCCCTCTGCTTTGCTTTACTCTCTACCTATTTAGATCTTCATGGTACTTGTGTATATTTTAAACCTTTGGGTTGCTTGTCATTTGTTCCAGCCACTGGAACATAAGCTCCAATAGGGTAGCAGCTTACCCCATCCCCTCCATGATTCTAGCCTTTTGAATAATGCTTGGTAATGTGTTATTGTAATTTATATAAGCTAGTACATGCTGAGGCTTACTTGATGTTTGTCTATAAAACATGCTGCTATGATCATTGTAATACAATCATTTTTGCTTTTTGTAATTATATTTTAAGTTAATTTCTAGAGGTCAGATGTTTATGTACATGTTATACGTGGATGCTTATTGCCCAGTTGAGACCTAAAAAGTCTGTAACCGTTTACACACCCACCGCCTGTGCCTCCTCTCATTTCTGCACATTCACACCTACAATGGGTTTTGTGGATCTTTTTAATATCTGTGACCTAAGAAATGATTGAGTGATTTATTGCTTTATTTGTATTTTACTGTTAGTAAATTTGAAAATTCTTATATGATTCTGGCATGTAAGCTGCCTTTTATGTCTTTTTCCCATTTAAAAATTTTATATTCATGTTTGTTTATTGTTATTTAATAAATTCCTTATACACTGAGGATATTTACATTCTATCTGCTATATATATTATGAATATTTTCCCAGTTTGTAGTTTGTCTTTCATCCACATTTATGCAATTTTTTTCAAGAAGGAAGTTTTCTATTTCATAAATTCGATGTTTTCATTTTTTAGAGTCCCTAGTTTAATATTCTTCTGTGGCTTCTTTGAGCATTTTTATTGTTAATATTTTAACTTTTAATATTTTTTCTCCATTTTAACTTATGTTGGGATATGCAGCAGTAGCAGAATTCAAATTAGTTTTACTTTTTAGAAATGGTTGATCAGTTTTCCTCATAATATGCCAATATTATGGTAATCACAATAATAATAGTTAAGATTTACTGCAAGATTTCTATTGGTCAGCCATTTTGCTAACTATTTTATATACAATAGCTCAATTGATCTTCACATCAAAAAAAAAACTTCACATCAATTTTCAAGGTTATGATGAAGCTTTTTTTTTCTTAAGAGAGGGACAAAGCAAATGTTGAATGTTGTAAGTTGACCATGAAATCATCTCTCATGCGTAAACAGTCAGGAGGCCAAGTCCTGAATGTATAACACACAGATCTATGCCTTATCTCATGAGGTAGGGCAATCCAATAAGTGTCTGAGCAACATGCTATTGAGTGTATCATGCTGCCTATTGTCATTGTTGTTGTAAACTGGGAGTATTCAATCCAGTACCACAGAACCTTACATGACTTCATGTCGCCTTCCTCAAGTTCCTTCAAACCTCCATTCCCCAAAAATCTCCTGTCATGGAGTCATCACCACAGCATGGGTGAAGCCTGGTTCCACTGCCTGCACCAACACGAGACGCATCAAGAGGAGGAAGAATATGTTTCCTTGCACTTAAAACAAGAGACACCAAAAAAATGGAAATAAATGCTTAGGAAAATATATTCCAAATGAAAACTGGAGTAGCAATATGATTATCAAACAAAATAGGACTTAATAAAAAGCTATATAGGGAAAAGGATGATAATAATAGAGTTGAAGAAATAATCCTCATAGCATAAGGACATGGCAACAACTAAACCTCAAAAATATGATGGAACAAAAGATAGAAAGAAATGAGGAGTGAACTAGAAAAATGAACTGCTGAAGGACTATTTCACATAACCCTCTCAGAAAATGACAGGTAAAGCAGAAGAAAAATAAGCAGTGAGAGCAAGATCTGAACAAAACAATTAAAAACAAGCTATCTGGTATATATAGGGAGATAGTGTACTAAACAACAAAACATGCTTTTTGAGCTCACATGAAATATTTCCAAAATAGGACATGTTTCATGTCATAAAGGAAGCCTGAATCAATTTCAAAGGAACAATAATATAATACAGACTATTGTTCTCTAACAACATACAATAGAATTAGTAATTAAAAGCAAAGAACAGCTAAAGGAAATTTTATAATATCAGTAAATAAAATAAATAGCCATTGGATTTAAAAGGAAAAAATGTTCTTAGAACTGAGTAAGAGTGAAAATACTACATGGCAAAATTTATGGGAAACAAAGAAATATTTAGAGAAAAATACAGGTTTAAGCACACTTATCAAGAAGCAAGAAACGCTTTTAAAATGACTGTGATTTAAACTAGGAAGCTAGAAAAGGAGCAAGAGAGCAAACAGAGGACGCAAGAAAATAATGAAAACTAAGTCAGAAATCAATAAGAGAAGCAAAACAACAGAGAATTTTAACAAAACCAAATTCTTATTTCCCTCCAAAAAATTCTATGTCCAGTAGTTCTTACAGAATTCTACCAAATTAAAGGAAGAGTTTAAAGCCCATTTCTGTTTTTGCAAATACCTCAGAAAATAGAAAACAACAAAATCTATGTAGTTCATTTTAGAAAGCTAGTGTTATCTTGAATCTAAAATAGTAGATGAGTCTATTAGCTCATTTCAATTACGATCAAATGTAAAAATCTTAAATATAATATCAAACTCCTACACTGTATTTCAAATGTATATATGTATAATATGAAAGGATCCTTCAATTTGAAAAGTCTTTAAAGGTAATTTACATTAGCAGACTAAAGAAACCAAACCATGTTATTATCTTAGTCAATGATACAGTATTAAGTTCAATACCTATTTATTATGAAAATACCTAGAAAGCAAGGAATAGATCAGAACTTGCTTAATTTAGTGATAGTTAAACACCAGTTCTAGAGCATTACACTTAATGGAGGAATTTTAGACGCATTTTCTTTATGATTCAGAATTCCCATTATTTAACACAGTACTGGAGGCCCTGGACTATACTATGAGGTAAGAAAAAACGGACAGTTGTAGAACATGGTAGGGAAGAGACACAACTTGATATTTTCTAATGACATCAATATCTATTTAGGAAAACCAGAGAAATAAAAAAGATAAACTACGAGAATTAATGAGAGTTCATCAGTACTGCTAATAATACTCACCTGCATTTTTCCACTTCAGTGGTAACCAGTGAGACTAGAGGAAATACGATATCTATCAATATAGCAATATAGTATGTGTACGTGTCTGCATTCTAGCTTAGAATACATAAGATCTCTATGGAGACATATTTTTTAAATTCTAATACATGATCCAAAAAATGAGCTTTTTGTTTGTTTGTTTGTTTGTTTTAATGAGAGATACACTATGCTCATGGATGGGAAGACCTTACTGTTTAAAAAACTGAATTCATAATTAAAAACATGTCTACTTTAGAAATCCCAGCTCAGAATGGCTTCATTTGGAATTCTACTAAATATTTAAATAAAAAATGACATCTAATTTATACAATATCTTGAGAATGAGAGAAAAAGACTTAACCCAAGTTCTATAATTTCAACATAACACAAAAACCTTGGTAGGATGTTATAAGATATAAAATTTATAAGCCAATTTCATACCCTAAAAGAAATATAAAAGTTCTTTAAAACTAATAAACTGAATTCAGTGATATATCACCAAATTGATTTTATTCCACAAATAAATGGCTTAACATTCAAAAAACATCAATGTAAAAAATCATATTATCACCACAAAAGTTATAGAAAAATATTTGATAAACATACATTCATGACTTTTTAAAAAACTGGTAAAAAACTAGAAACTTCTTTAAACTAAAACAAACATTATATTTAATGATAAATTATTAAAACTTTCTCTCTATGGTTGTGAGTGGGACAAGGAGGTCCTTTATCATTACTCTTATTCAATATTATACTAGAAGCACTAGCTAGTACTTCAACTGAAGGAAAATAAAGTATAATCATTGGAAAGAAGAAATAAGATTCAATCAATATACACAGAAAACTTAAATGTGTATATAACAAATCTAAAATAATCTAAAGATATATTCTTAGAATTCAACAAACACAACAAAGAAAAAATAAAAACTTCAAAAGATACCACTTATAATGGAATTTAAAAACTCAAATAACTGGGCTTCCCTGGTGGTGCAGTGGTTGAGAGTCCGCCTGCCGATGCAGGGGACACGGGTTCGTGCCCCGGTCTGGGAGGATCCCACATGCCGCAGAGCGGCTGGGCCCGTGAGCCAAGGACGCTGAGCCTGCACGTCCGGAGCCTGTGCTCCACAACGGGAGAGGCCACAACAGTGAGAGGCCCGCGTACCGCAAAAAAAAAAAAAAAAAAAAAAAAAAAAATCAAATAACTAAGAATAAATCTGAAATAGAAATGTAGGAACTCCACAAATAAAAATTATAAAATGTTATTGAAAGAAGTGAAAAGAGGTCTATTCATATAACTAGACAGATATACTAGGTTCGTGGATCAGAAGACTTCATTTAAAATGATGTGAATTCTCTCTAAACCAATGCACTGCTAATAACAAATGGGAGAACCAATTTTACAGTAGTAGTTCCCAAATTTGGCTGCATTTTTAATCATCAGGGAGATTTTTTAAAAGCCCAATGCTTATCACTTACATAATTAAATAATTGTCTTTTGAGAAGACAGCCAGGCTCTGAAAGTTGCTAAGAAAATAAATCTTAGACGTCCCCATCACAAGAAAAAGATTGTAATTACATGTGGTAACAAATGTTAACTAGATTTACTGTGGTGATCATTTTGCTATACATACAAATATTGAATCATTATTTTGTATTCCTGAAACTAATACAATGCTATATCTAAATTAAATCTCAATTATTTTAAAAAGATGGATAATATCAAGTGTTGTCAAAAATATGGGTTAATTAGAGCTCTCATATTCTGCTGGTAGGAATGTAAAGTGGTATAACTATTAGTACTTAGGAAACTTGTTTTCCATTACCTACCCAGGCTGAACATATACACACTGTGTGATGTGGCAATTCCTCTCATTTATACACCCAGTTGAATGCTATACACATGTGAACAAACATGTACAAGAATGTTCATGACAACATTACTGTTGACATCTCCAACTGGAAATAATCCAAATGTCCATTAGTAGTGGAATGGATAAATAAATTGTGATATATTCATCCAATGGAATATTATACACACTGGAATAAATAAGCTATATAGAAGAGCATGGATTAATTTCACAAAGATAATGTTGAACAGATATGCCAAACATAAAAAGATATATACTATAGTTTTCCATTAATATAAAGTTCATAAATGGGCAAAATTCATGATAATGGTTACTTTTGGGGAGGAATGTGGATAATGATTGAGAAAGGGTATAAGATGGAACTTCCAGAATACTTGTAATTTTCTATTTCTTGACCATGATGGTGGTTACATGAATGTACTTAATTTGTGAAAATTCATCAAGGTGTATGCTTCTTTCTCTTAACTGAGGTATAACATAATAGTAAAGTAGTAAAAGATGAAGATAGTCTGAACACATGGAGAGACTATGTTCTTTTGTAAGACTGGATTTTTAAAGTAATCAGTTGATTTATTTAAAGACATGTTTGAAAGGTCTATGAATAGCTACATCAACTTAGAATAAAGGAGTAAAAACAAGAGATTGGTTTATACATGAACTATTATTCTAGAGCCATAGTTACAAAAATAATGCTTCAACACAATTGAGAAAATACAGACTAATGACATAGAAGAGATATTTCAGAGACAGACCAACCCAGATGTGAGCATAATTTTAAGACAGCAACACAAATCAAAGGGGAAAGGATAACTAGCTTAGTAAATGGTGCTGGGAAATTGTGGTTACTATACGGAAAAAAGCTAAAATTGGATTCCTCTCCCCTTCATGGCACAGTTTAAAAATTAAATGTGAAATATAAAACTGTAAAGTTGATATAAAATAACATAGGAAAATATCTTTGTAAACCGAACATGAAGAAGAACTTTCTTATGAGAAACCTCAAAAGCACAAAAAAAATGAGACAAAAAAATGACTTGCGGCCAGCTTAAGAACAAAGATACATTTCATGATATTATATATATGGAAAAATATGGTCTGATTCAAAATAATCAATTTACAAATGAATTAAACAAAACCGTCTATATAAAACTGAAGGCTGCCTGCACCAATTCATTGCCTACAGGTGTGTGTATGTGTGCTTTTGTGTGTGTGTGTGTGTGTGTGTGTGTGTGTGAGAACTGGGTCTGACATTTGTCAAGCTTTGTTTTATTTCATAATATAATACCTAAAAAATTATTTTGTCTATAAAAGGGAAAGATTTGCCTACCAAAAATTCTTCATCTTCCCAGTAGTTTGTCTGTATTTAACTCTACTACTGCCTCAATTCTATGACTCTAGGAACCAAAAATGCTTATTTGCCCAGAAAATGACTCTGTCTTACATGTATTCTATGGTATGTGTTGTATGTGTTGTAGGTCTTAATGCTCTTTTACTGAATTAATACAGTAAGTTACACCAAAGCACACTAACTTATTCAATAATCCTAGCTGAGCTCTGACTTTAGAACTCTGCCATAGATTCTTTAAAAATTATCTTGTAATTAGTAAACATTAACTTCTATACCTTCAAATAAGAATGCCATTATTTAAGAAATTGGAAGTTAGGCCACTGCAGAGTGAGAGAAGCGCTGATACAAGCAACTTTTAGAAGTGGTTAAGAGTTTGGTGAATTTTTCTTTCTAAATGCTGTGCTTTTAATAGTTGCTTTTTTTAAACTGTATTTTATATTCTAGAAACACAGATATGGAAAACTTAACTTTTCACTCGAGTTACAACCAATTTCAAAGAAAAGGCAGAAATAATTCATCATTCGTGTTGAACTATTTGAAGGCCAAGAAGCTTCACTCAATTCCTAGTCCCTACCCACCCCCCAGAGTCCTATCTCATTTCTCGCTTCTCCAATACTATTGGGTCTCGACCATTCCTCAGTTAATTACTTTCTCTGATGACCACCTTTCCTCTAACAGAATTCATATACTCTGTTACAATTTTCCACTGAAATTCCCCAGAGTATATACCTTATGAGCACTTTCTAGCCAGAGATGGGAAGGTGCTTACCTTCAAAATAGAAGCCTGACTGGACTTCTAGGACCCTGGGGAGGGTCCTGAGGTCAAGGGAGTGGATGAATTCTTCCAGCGACAATGCCATTGCTTTGGCTTGGGTCTTGTGCAGACCTGGTACTTACAGAAGCTTTTGGCTTCTGGGTGTCACTTGTTTGCAACTGTAGTCTCACTTCATCATTCCTTTCTCAGGCAGGAATGTCACACTGGAGCCCAACTTGGGTGGAGTAGCTCTGTGTAGGGAGGGCAGTGAGGAGGCAGGGGACAAAAGGTGTTACAGCTCTTTTTAGTTCTCATTGTGGCTTCATTTCCTTCTGACATTGAAGTAGAACAGGATGGGGGTGTGGTGAGCATATCTGAACAGACACTGCCAAAAAAGCGAGAATTGACAAGTAGCTCTCTTTGTCTGTCTCTGGTCCAGGTGTGCATCTCAAGCAGGGGCTAGGATGTTTGAGGTCACAGTTGCTTGTGGTTTGTCAACCAGGCAAGAACAGGAATTCAGGACTAAAGTCTAATCTTAAACAGGGCACCGTATTAATTCTTTATCTCTTCACTTCACTTCTAAAGTTTGGCTCTGTGCTTTATTTGCATACTCTCAGGGCTTTTATACTAAATTTGGTTACGAAAATGCTTTGTGTCAGCTCTTTTCAGAAATCTGATACTCTGAAGAGAGGGGATCGAAACCACTTTTACTCTTCCACATTAAAACTGAATATTAAAGGAGAGTGGGGGAGGAGTGCACTATGCAAAGTGATACAGTAAATTAATATTAATTTTCTAATCGTCGCACTACAGTGAAAGTATCTAAATCCGTTATTAGGAAATCTGAATTTTCTGGGTTTAGCTCTGCTTTTGACTTACAGGTGACATCAGCCTTGTCTTCTCTGTCCCTCATTTGTCTCATTTATTTAATGGAGAAAAAGTTAGAGTCAAATAAGTTGTATCATTTCTTCCAAGGCCAAAATTCTACAATTCAGATCATGAGGTCCAAATTTGCAGTGGGGAGGGGTGAGGATGACCAAAGTCAAAGGCAGAAAGAAAAGCCTCATAAAAATAAATCTCTTAAAAATCTTCCACTCTCTAGTCTTTGTATTTAAATAAGACAATATTTTAGAGCTAGAGTATACAGTTCAAGGTGATATTTTTAAAGTCTCTTTAAGGGTGACTAAAAGAACACTGGTTGGTATAAATACAGTGAAAGAAGCTAAGAAGCTGCATATTCTTCTTATAAATTGGACTCCAGGCTCCCCGTCTAGAAACTGTTTTAGCCTTAGGCTGCAAAGAGCATACATAGCCAGGTAGAGAGAGTCAGGGCACATCCCAGCTCCACCTTCACGTAAATATCTAAGAAAATAAACAGCACTGCCTTATTTTGATATAGAGCTTATAAAACTCTTTCAGCTCTTAAAATCATATTTGATACTTGCAATAATCTGCCTGGCTTCATTTCTTTCTTTACACAACTCAAATTTATAAGGCCACATCAATAGTTTTTTCACCAGTAGCTTCTACTTCCTCATTTGCAACTTTTTTGCTCAAAAACCTCCTAAACTTGATCAGTCTGCCTTCCGCAGCCCTTCTCCCAAGCTTAGGCCCTTCAATCGACTACAAAAATTGTTTACAGCCTAACTGTATCTCACATGGTTCAATATATGAAAAGAGCTGCTATGGACTGCTCCTTAAAAATCGTACATCTGTTAGAACTGGTACCACAGCAAATTTCATTTGCTGTCTAAACCAAACTGGGATTCACTTGATTTTTAAAATATTTTCCCACATCAACTTTCTACCTTACTAGTCAAAGAAGCTATTTCAAAATATTACCAATCTTTTACAATTGTCTTTGCTACTCCTGCTTTTGCTCTTTCAATAAATGATCTTCCCTTTCTGTTACATTCTGCTTCTTTCTTTCTCTCAATCTTAGTTAACGACACTACAATTCTCTCACTTTCTCAAGCCAGAAGGCTGCATCAGGGGAGATGCCATACCCAGCCTCCAAACCCCTCAAGCACTATAGGTGGCAATAGTCAATAACACTCACTTTGTTCTTGCTCTGTATCTCCACTATTACTACTTTAGTTCGGATCATAATCACTTCTGACACTGTAGGCAAAGAAATCCTGACATGAACAGCCAAGATGAATTTGACAAATAAGAATAATAAGAGAGTCCCTGAACAACCAAGTAGTAAAATCAATTATTAAAGTTTAATAACTGAAACAGCAGATTACCGGTGTAATAATAGTCTGATCAATGAGAATTCAGAAATAAAGCAAAGCATTGCCAACTAAAGACGGTCCCTCACCACCCAGTTTTATAAGAACTGAGTCATTAGCCACTGCAGTTGCTGGTCTTCAACACATCCTGAAAGGAGTTCAGCACAGAGATCAGGAATGAGGCAGTCGGTGCTGCAGGAAAACTGGCAGAACAGGCCTTCAGATAGTTAGATATTCTCAGGAGAAAATTTTAAGAACTCATTTTCTTGCGTCTTCCCATTCATAGAAGAGTACTAAAATCATTAATTGAAGTATCTGTTCCTCATGACTAGCAGCAATCTTCCACTGAGCTGTGTGCTTGACTGCACGTATGCCTTCTCCAGAATTACATATATGCTAACCTCCCACCCCACCCCTTCTGAGAAGTTCCTCAGAGCTATCTGAGAGGCTGTCTCCTGGGCTATAGTCCTCAATAAGTCCTCAAATAAAACTGAAACTCACAGCTCTCATGTTTTGCATTTTTATTTCGATCAACAGTATAGGTAATAATTTACTATATGAAAAAGATGAAATTTCAAAGCACTAGGGAAAAATATTTCATCCAACAAATAGTGGTTAAATAATTTTTAAAATAAGTTTCCCAAAATTCTATGCAACAAAATTAAATTTATATCAATTGAAAAATTAAATTTAAGTAAAAATAAACCAAAGGAAAAAATAGAAAAATATCTGGAGAAGTAAGGAAAGAACTATTTCTTAGCATCAATGGAAGTCTTAAGGGAAAAGACTAATAAATTTGACAACAGACATATGAAATATTTCTATAAATTAAAAATGAGCTTTAACAAAATAGAAAAAATACTTTAAATAAAAAATTAATGTCCTGGATCTACAAAGATCACTTATTATTTATGCAAAATAAAAATATTTAAGGACTTCTGCTTCTGGCTATGAGCTTGGATTTGACCAACTCTTCCACCAAGGACAACTTGAGAAGTGGATAATTTTTTTAAACCAGTTTTAAAGAACAAGAGAGCCATCAGGGCAGTCAGGACTTGAGAGTCAAGATCTTGAAAGGCAAGGAAACACAAGGTGAGGGGATTCCAATATTCTACACTTCTTTTCCCCTCAAGGCATTTGTGGATTAGTAGTTGGCACCAAGAGAGAAGCTGAGAAGCAAAGCAAAAAGTGGTAGTAAAGAGATTGGTTCAAGATGGTAGAAGAGAAGGACGTGTGCTCACTCCCTCTTGCGAGAGCACTGGAATCACAACTAACTGCTGAACAAGCATCAACAGGAAGACACTGGAACTCACCAAAAAAGATACCTGGCATCCAAAGACAAAAGAGAAGCGCAATGAGATGGTAGGAGGGGCATAATCACAGACTGGAGAACAATTATACCACAGAAGTCTACCCACTGGAGTGAAGGTTCTGAGCCCCACATCAGGCTTCCCAACCTGGAGGTCTGGCAACAGGAGGAGGAATTCCCAGAGAATCAGACTTTGAAGGCTAGCGGGATTTGATTGCAGGACTTCGACAGGACTGGGGGAAACAGAGAATCCACTCTGGAAGGGCACACACAAAGTAGTGTGTGCATCAAGACCCAGGAGGAAGGAGCAGTGACTCCATAGGAGACTGAACCAGACCTACCTGCTACTGTTGGAGGGTCTCCTGCAGAGGAGGGGGGTGGCTGTGGCTCACCACGGGGACAAGGACACTGGCAGCAGAAGTTCTGGGAAGTACTCCTTGGCGTGAGCCCTCCCAGAGTACGCCATTAGCCCTACCAAACAGCCTGAGCCTCCAGGGCTGGGTTGCCTCAGGCCAACCAACCAACAGGGAGGGAACTCAGCCCCACCCATCAGCAGACAAGCAGATTAAAGTTTTACTGAGCTCTGCCCACCAGAGCAACACCCAGATCTACCCACCACTAGTCCCTCCCATCAGGAAGCTTGCACAAGCCTCTTAGATAGCCTCATCCACCAGAGGGCAGACAGCAGAAGCAAGAAGAACTCCAATCCTGCAGGCTGTGGAATGAAAATCACATTCACAGAAAGACAGACAAAATGAAAAGGCACAGGACTATGTACTAGATGAAGGAACAAGATAAAACCCCAGAAAAACAACTAAATGAAGTGGAGATAGGCAAACTTCCAGAAAAAGAATTCAGAATAATGATAGTGAAGATGATACAGGACCTCGGAAAAAGAATGGAAAAAGAATAGACGTAAAGATCAAGAAGATGCAAGAAATGGTTAACAAAGACATAGAAGAATTAAAGAGCAAACACCTAGAAGAATTAAAGAACAAACAAACAGAGATGAACAAAACAATAACTGAAATGAAAAACACACTACAAGGAATCAATAGCAGAGTAACTGAAGCAGAAGAACGGATAAGTGAACTGGAAGACAGAATGGTGGAAATCGCTGCCATGGAACAGAATAAAGAAAAAAGAATGAAAAGAAATGAAGACAATCTCAACCTCTGGGACAACATTAAACCCACCAACATTTGCATTATAGGGGTACCAGAAGGAGAAGAGAGAGAGAAAGGACCTGAGAAAACACTGGAAGAGATTAGAGTCAAAAACTCCCCTAACAAGGGAAAGGAAATTGCCACCCAAGTCCAGGAAGCACAGACAGTCCCAGGCAGGATAAACCCAAGGAGAAACACACCGAGACCCATAGCAATCAAATTGACAAAAATTAAAGGCAGAGAAAAATTATTAAAAGCAGCAAGGGAAAAATGACAAATAACCTACAAGGGAACTCCCAGAAGGTTAACAGATGATTTCTCAGCAGAAACTCTACAAGTCAGAAGGCAATGGTACAATATATTTAAAGTGATGAAAGGGAAGAACCTACAACCAAGATAACCCTACCTGGCAAGGATCTCCTTCAGATTTGATGGAGAAATAAAAAGCTCTACAGACAAGCAAAAGCTAAGAAAATTCAGCATCACCAAGCCAGCTCTACAACAAATGCTACAGGAACTTCTCTAAGTGGGAACCACACAAGAAGAAAAGGAACTACAAAAACAAACCCAAAACAATTAAGAAAATGGTAATAGGAACATACATATCGTTAATTATCTTAAATGTGAATGGATTAAATGCTCTAACCAAAAGACACAGGCTCACTGAATGGATACAAAAACAAGACCCATATATATGCTGTCTACAAGAGACCCACTTCAGACCTAGGGACACATATAGACTGAAAGTGAGGGGAGGAAAAAGATTTTCCATGAAAATGGAAATCAAAAGAAACCTGGAGTAGCAATACTCATATAAGATAAAATAGACTTTAAAATAAAGAATGTTACAAGAGACAAGGAAGGAAACTATATAATGACCAAGGGATCAATTCAAGAAGAAGATATAACAATTATAAATATATATGCAGCCAACATATGAGCACTTCAATACATAAGGCAAATGCGAACAGCTGTAAAAGAGGTAATCGATGGCAAAACAATAATAGTGGGTGACTTTAACACCTCACTTACACCAATGGACAGATCACCCAGACAGAAAATTAATAAGGAAACACAAGCTTTAAATGACACAGTAGATCAGATAGCTTTAATTGATATTTATAGGACATTCCACCTAAAAACAGCAGATTACACTTCTTTCTCAAGTGCACGTGAAACGTTCTCCAGGATAGATCACATCTTGGGTCACAAATCAAGCCTTGGTAAATTTAAGAAAACTGAAATCATATCAAGCATCTTTTCCAACCACAGCAGTTTCAGATTAGAAATAAATTACAGGGAAAAAAACGTAAAAAACACAAACACATGGAGGTTAAACAATACGTTACTGAATAACCAATAGATCACTGAAGAAATCAAAGAGGAAATCAAAAAATACCTAGAGACAAATGACAATGAAAACACAATGATCCAAAATCTATGGGATGCAGCAAACACAGTTCTAAGAGGGAAGTTTATAGCAATACAGTCCTACCTCAAGAAACAAGAAAAATCTCAAATAAACAATCTAACCTTACACCTAAAGGAACTAGAGAAAGAAGAAAAAACAAAACCCAAAGTTAGTAGAAGGGAAGAAATCATAAAGATCAGAGCAGAAATAAATGAAATAGAAACAAAGAAAACAATAGCAAAGATCAATAAAACTAAAAGCTGTTTCTTTGAGAAGATAAACAAAATTGATAAACCATTTGTCAGACTCATCAAGAAAAAGAGGGAGAGGACTCAAATCAATAAAATTAGAAATGAAAAAGGAGAAGTTTCAAGAGACACCACAGAAATACAAAGCATCATAAGATTACTACAAGCAACTCTATGCCAATAAAATGGACAACCTGGAAGAAATGGACAAATTCTTAGAAAATCACAACCTTCTGAGACTGAATCAGGAAGAAATAGAAAACATGAACAGACCAATCACAAGTAATGAAATTGAAACTGTGATTAAAAATCTTCCAACAAACAAAGTACAGGATCAGATGGCTTCACAGGTGAATTCTATCAAACATTTAGAGAAGCGTTAACACCCATCCTTCTCAAACTCTTCCAAAAAATTGCAGAGGAAGGAACACTCCCAAACTCATTCTATGAGGCCACCATCACCGTGATACCAAAACCAAACAAAGATACTACAAAAACAGAAAATTACAGACCAGTATCACTGATGAATATAGATGCAAAAATCCTCAACAAAATACTAGCAAACAGAATCCAGCAACACATTAAAAGGATCATACACTATGATCAATTGGGATTTATCCCAGGAATGCAAGGATTCTTCAATATATGCAAATCAATCAATGTGATACACCATATTAACAAACTGAAGAATAAAAATCATATGATCGGGACTTCCCTGGTGGCGCAGTGGTTGAGAGTCCGCCTTCCGATGCAGGGGACACGGGTTCGTGCCCCAGTCCGGGAAGATCCCACATGCCGCGGAGCGGCTGGGCCCGTGAGCCATGGCCGCTGGGCCTGCGCGTCTGGAGCCTGTGCTCCGCAACGGGAGAGGCCACAACAGTGAGAGGCCCGCGTACCGCCAAAAAAAAAAAAAAAAATCATATGATCATCTCAGTAGATGCAGAAAAAGCTTCTGACAAAATTCACACCCATTTATGATAAAAACTCTCCAGAAAGTGGGCATAGAGGGAATCTACCTCAACATAATAAAGGCCATATACGACAAACCCACAGCAAACCTCATTCTCAATGGTGAAAAACTGAAAGCATTTCCTCTCAGATCAGGAAAAAGACAAGGATGTCCACTCTCGCCACTATTATTCAACATAGTTTTGGAAGTCCTAGCCACGGCAATCAGAGAAGAAAAAGAGATAAAAGGAATACAAATTGGAAAAGAAGAAGTAAAACTGTCACTGTTTGCAGATGACATGATACTATATATAGAGAATCCTAAAGATGCCACCAGAAAACTACTAGAGCTAATCAATGAATTCGGTAAAGTTGCAGGATACCAAGTAAATGCACAGAAATCTCTTGCATTTCTATACACTAGCAACAAAAGATCAGAAAGAGAAATTAAGGAAACAATCCCATTCACCACTGCAAAAGAAAGAATAAAATACCTAGGAATAAACCTACCTAAGGAGGTAAAAGGCCTGTACTCAGAAAATTATAAGACACTGATGAAAGAATCAAAGATGGCACAAACAGATGGAAAGATATACCATGTTCTAGGATTGGAAAAATCAATATTGTGAAAATGACTATACTACCCAAATCAATCTACAGATTCAATGCAATCCCTATCAAATTCCCAATGGCATTTTTTTACAGAATTAGAACAAAAATCTTTAAATTTGCATGGAGACACAAAAGACCCTGAATAGCCAAAGCAGTCTTGAGGGGAAAAAACAGAGCTGGAGGAATTAGACTCTCTGACTTCACACTATACTACAAAGCTATAGTAATCAAGACAATAGAATACTGATACAAAAACAGAAATACAGATCCATGGAACAGGATAGAAAGCCCAGAGATAAACCCACGCACCTATGGTCAACTAATCTATGACAAAGGAGGCAAGGATATACAATGGAGAAAAGACAGCCTCTTCAATAAATGGTGCTGGGAAAACTGGACAGCTACATGTAAAAGAATGAAATTAGAACACTCCCTAACACCATACACAAAAATAAACTCAAAATGGATTCAAGACCTAAATGTAAGACCAGACACTATAAAACTCTTAGAGGAAAACATAGGAAGAACATTCTATGACATAAATCACAGCAAGATCCTTTTGACCACCTCTTAGAGTAATGGAAATAAAAACAATAATAAACAAATAGGACCTAATGAAACTTAAAAGCTTTTGCATAGCAAAGGAAACTATAAACAAGACGAAAAGACAACCCTCAGAATGGGAGAAAATATTTGCAAGAGAATCAACGGTCAAAGAATTAGTCTTCAAAATATATAAACAGCTCATGCAGCTCCATATTAAAAAAACAAACAACCCAATCCAAAAACGGGCAGAAGACCTAAATAGACATTTCTCCAAAGAAGACATACAGATGGCCAAGAGGCACATGAAAAGCTGCTCAACATCACTAATTATTAGAGAAATACAAATCAAACTACAATGAGATATCACCTCATACCAGTTAGAATGGACATCGTCAGAAAATCTACAAACAACAAATGCTGGAGAGGGTGTGGGGAAAGGAAACCCTCTTGCACTGTTGGTGGGAATGTAAACTGATACAGCCACTATGGAGAAGAGTAAAAAACTAAAAATAGAATTACCATATGATCCAGCAATCCCACTACTGGGCATATACCCAGAGAAAACCATAATTCAAAAAGGCATATGTACCCCAATGTTCATTGCAGCACTGTTTACAATAGCCAGGTCATGGAAGCAACCTAAATGCCCATCGACAGATGAATGGATGAAGAAGATGTGGTACATATATACAATGGAATATTACTCAGCCATAAAAAGGAACGAAATTGGGTCATTTGTAGAGACTTGGATGGATCTAGAGACTGTCATACAGAGTGAAGTAAGTCAGAAAGAGAAAAACAAATATCATATATTAACGCATATATGTGAAATCTAGGAAAATGGTACAGATGAACTGGTTTGCAAGGCAGAAATAGACTCATAGATGTAGAGAACAAATATATGGAGGGTGGGGTGGTGGTGGGATGAATTGGGAGATTCAGATTGACATATATACACTAATATGTATAAAATAGGTAACTAATAAGAACTTGCTGTATAAATAAATTAATTAAATTTAATTTAAAATATAAAAATAAAGTGATTATTGCTAGGTATGTCAAAAAAAAAAGGGGGGGTCTGGTAAAGGAGGAAAGAAGCCAAGTTTAGTCTTTAGCAGCTGCACATAGCAAGGGAGACAAAAATTGGAATTTGGGGCTAGCAAGGCAGGCAGGGAAACTCAGAGGAATGAGTTGTTCAGCACATTTCCCCTTCAGGGTTTTGTCCGTTCAAAAGCAGTACAGGGTTCACTGTATGAGACAGCAGCTAGAAAGTTTCTTCTGTAAGAAGTTGAACTATCCAGCAGTGCTTGTCAGAGTCTCACAGAGCTGGGAAGACAGGGCCTGCAGGGAGGGGCTCTAGTAAATGCCCTGAGTCTTCAGCAGGGGCCCCAGAAGACTGCTCCCTAAAAGAGAGAGTTGACTATGGATAAAATAGGCCTCACAAAAATCGAAGCCCAGACTAAATTGAGATCAATCCCTGATTGGATTAAGGTAATCTGCACATTTTAGCTGCCAGATAAAAGCTTCCTTAGGAGAAAAATAATGAGAACTCCAGAATTTCTAAATTTTTTAAAGATAACATCTAAGATAAGGAAAGAAGGAAGGAAGGAAGGGAGAAAGGGAGAAAGGAAGAAAGAAAGAAAGGAGAGAATAAGCATGTCAGAAGACAGGACAAAGAAAAAAAGAAGAGGCCATTAAAACAAACCCATCGGGGTCTCAGATATAGGAATTACTGCGTGTGCAATTTTAAATAATTTTTATTAATATGTTCAAAACTATAAGACAAGAAGGAGGAATTTCAGAAGAGAACCACCATTCATAAAAACTATTCAATGAATATTCTAGAGTTGAAAAACACAATAATTGAAATTAACAATTCAATAGTGAAAAAAAAGAATTCAATAGTGATTTAACAGCAATGTGGACATGTATTAGTAAGAGAAGATTGTTGAACTGGAAATAAGGGGAGTAGAAAATATCTACACTCTATCTACAAAGAGATAAAAATTAAGGGACCATTAAGAATAGGATATAAGGGATATTTCCACCATATTAAAAAGGTCTTTAAGTGCATGTAAATTGAGTCATAACATGAAAGGAGAAAGAGAATAGAGGAAGAAGCAGTATTTCAAGAAAAAGTGGTTGGAGAGTCTCCTAAGCTGAAAAAGACATCGATCTTTAGACTGAAGAATTGCCAAGAATACCAAAGAGGATAAACACAAAGAAAAACATACCGGGGAACAACATACTAAAACTTTTAAAAACCAAAGTCAAAGAGAATTTCTTAAATGCAATACAAGGGGAAAACATCATCACCTTCAAAGAATTAACAGTAAGACTATAGCTGACTTATTTACAAAAACCAATAAAGCCAGAATACATGGAATAGCATCATTAAAATGCTGAGAGAAAATGACTACCAATTTAAAATCCTACATCCAGAGAAAATGATCTACAAAAGTTAAAGCAAAACAGAGACATTTTCAGACAAAAACTAAAAATATTTGTCTTCAGTAGACCTGCACTAAAACAAATTCTAAAGGGTGTTTTTCAGGCAAAATGAAAATAATCTCAGACTGTAAGTCAAAAATGCAAGAAGGAATGAAGAGGGTAAATACATGGGTTAACAAAATACATTGTTTTGACTGTACAAAACAATAATTTTAATGGTTTAAAATTTTTTAAATATATGCAAACTAGTTACAGTTCGTGTGTATATTGTAACATATAACAATAGTGCAAAAGAAAGAACTAGTAAATTAGTTTAAATATGCAAGTTTCTAGGCTTCTAGAGGAGTTGTAAAAGTAACTGTTAGCACTGGACTGAAATAAGGATGCATGTTATAATTTCTAGGAAAACCACTAAAATATAGTAAATGGAATAATAAAACTATTTTTTGATTAATCCAGAAAAAAAGGCAAGGAAGGAAAGAAAAATGACCCTAAAATAGTTGGCAAATAATAAGGTAGTAGAAATAAACTCAAATATACTCTTTGTTGAATTAATTTAAATTAAATTAATATACAAATAAATATTAAATTAATAGTGAGTAATAAACTAATATCGGCAAATTGCATTTTGAAAATATATGTTGCTTTAAAAAGATATACTTTAATTGTAAGTACACAGAAAAGTCTAAAGGTAAAGGGATGGGAAAATTTATACCAAGAAAATATTAAGCAAAAGAAAGCTCAGAAAACTACATCAATGTCAGATAAAGTAGATTTAAAGACAAAAAAGCATTATTAGACAGAAAAGGTACTTAATGAAAAACTGATCAACTCACAAGGAAGATGTCAGGTCTAAATCTGTAATGCACCCAATAACATAGCTTCAAAGTATCTAAAGAAAAATTAACCAAATTAAGACAAAGAATCCACCTTCACAGTAAGAAACATTTATATATATATATTCAATAGCTGATGGAACCACCAAATATTTAACTCATGAAATCCACATTGCTGAGGGTGCAGAATATAGTCACTCACATATAATGAAAACTGATGTGATCTATCTTGAAATCCATTTGATCTAGTAACTTATATTTAAAATAATTTGACCTAGTATAATCAGATAGGCAAAAAATTTATATGATTCATTGAAGTGCTTATTCTTTTTAACGGCCAAAAAAGGCAAAAGAAAACGTAAAGTACAAGAATGGGGAAGTATTATTATCCACATGACTATACTATGCTACCACTAAAAAAAACTTCAAAGAAAAAACTGTTATGAGAAAATACTAACAATATAATGCTAAAAATTGAGGATAGAGGAGAAGCAGCATAAAAAAAACAGAGTAGGTAACAAATTTTATATTCTAATGTGTGTGAATGTGTATTTTTAGAAGAAAAAATTTTAAAGATTAAAAGTCAATGAACTACTAAGGTTTTTTTCTCTTGAACAAATAAAGATTACTTTCTTTTTAAATTCTGTGGTTTCTAGCACCATTTTTGCACTGTTTTCACCCAAGCCATCTATTACCCTGTTCCTCTTTATTATATCCTGCAGACATTTTTTATTCCTTATCTTACCTTCATATTCACAATTATGGCCTTTTCCTTGAAATACCCTTTTTTTGGCTTTCCTCATTTTTCATTCTATTTTTCTACCTGCCACTTCTTGGTCTTTTTTACAGCCTCCTTTCTGTCTGCTTTTTAAATATTGTGGTGTTTTCACTCACAACATTTTTCTTGGGTATTCAAATGCAAATTTTATCTTAAAAGTAATGTAAAAGGTAATATAAAGCATCAGAAGGTCTGAGTTCAAGAAAACAAGGCTGTTGCATCTCCAGCTTTTTCAAATTTTTCAAGAAAAATTTAAGATGGTATTTTTCTTGCTAACTCACCTTTATATGTTTGCAACTAATACTCATTTTTTAAAATGATGGCCACATTATTACTTTTATGTGGAATTACCCGATCTCTACTAAATGTGTGTAACTTATTCTCAGAAAAGGGAATGCTAGCCAAAAATAAATAGATCAAAGCGTTTTCCATTATGATCTTTGATCCTTTGATCTGAACTGGTATGGTGATGGTTTCTAAATCTGTCTCTCTGGGCTCATACTCTTTTCTGAGATCCAGATCTACATAAAACCTTTTGGATATTTTTCAAACCTTAAATTCAACATGCCCCAAATTGAATGTTTCATTCCTCTTGCTGTCCCCACTCCCAACCTCCCCACCCCCATACACACACAAACACCACCCTCAATCCAACTTTCCAAGCCAGAATCCTGGGTCTTATTAGTGACACTTTCCTCTCTGCCGTCTGCTCTACCAAATGATCACTGAAGGAATCCAGGTCTACTGCTGGGACATTTCTCAAGTCTTCTACCTCTCCCCAAGCCTACTGTGCCTATGTAATGAAGGCCACCACCATCTCCTGCCAATATTAAGGTAAAAGCTCTTAGACTATCACATTTTTAGAGCCTCCTTCCTCACTGTTAAGCCTGAGTAATCATTCTAAAGTATGAATCTCACCAAGTCATTCCCCTTATTAAAACTGTTCAGCATTTTACTCTTCAGTGGTTATTATCCGAAGACTCTCCCTTGCAATAAATAAATTACAAGTGACAGGAACTCAACTCAAACAGTCTGCTCCACAGGACTTGTGGCCAAATTGACCACTTTATAGACGAAGCATCCTGTGCATGAAATTTGGTCCTTTCTTTTAGGAAAAGAGGGAACAAATACTTGTGACTGAAAGGTTTTGTTCTCAAGTAAGCCTCATCAAATATCTAATGGCATTTCTCTCAGATAGATGCATTTCTAATGGCATTTCTCTCAGATAGATGCAATTCAAACATGCTTCTAAAGTTCCTGTTGAAAAACATCTATTTCTGTTGAGAAAACTCTCTGAGTTTGCTCCTCAATGCTTTTACTAAAGAACAGAGATGGACCTGCCCATCAACACACCTCAAACGAGATACTAGAGTTATAGTTAGTGTTGTCATTGCCAATGATTTCAGTCCTAAGAAAAGTAATGCTGGAAAAAAAGAAAAATAAAGAAAAAAATAAAGAAAAGCTAAAAACAAGCTTTGCATAAAATGTCTATTCCTTTGCTAATCTCTCTGTAGCTACTTTGTTAAAATGTGAGAACTACCCAAACACTAAAAAAACAAACAAAAAGAACAAAACCCCCTCACTGCATAAACTACAAAGCAGGGATTTAATACCAGTATTTTAATATCTGAATATGACACACTATTCCTTTGGGTGAAGACTCAATCTTAGAGATTATTTTGACTGATACATAAATCTCTTCACTTTCTAAAACTTTCTCTTCATTGTTTTATTCTGAAAAATCAAAAATTTGGCCTTGCCTAGAGAAGAGGAATCACGCCCTGATTTTTGCTTAAAATGTGGAATTTATTGGTTCAAGTCACTGATGAGTTAAGAAGCAATTCTAGCTACAGGATGGCTGCTTCTGTAAAGCTACACAATATTATCAGGGCATCAGGCTCAGCTTTCTTCTGCATGGGTTGCATTTCAGGTTGTGTTGACCCCTGGCAACTCAAGACCTACATCTTCATAGATCCAAGTGCAATGGAAAGAAACTACAGTCATCCCTCAGTATCAGCACAGGATTGGTTCCAAAAGCCCCGACTGCCATACCCAAATCAGATGCTCAAGTCCCTTATATAAAATGGCACAGTACAATGAATACAGTTGGCCCTCCATATCTGCAGGTTTCCCATTCACAGATTCAACCAACTGTGGATGAAAAACCTGTGGATTTGGAGGACTAAGTGTACTTTCTTTTTATACCAGGAAAAGTCCCAGGATAAGCTCTGATTGATTCAACTTGTATTACATGTCTATCTCTAAACCAACTACTAGGACTTAGGAAATGGAATACACTAGTTGCCCAGATCAAGTTCATGTGCTCTACCCCAGATTTTATTAGGCAGTTGCCCCGGCTAAGTCACAAAAAACAGAGTTGGGAGAGAACTCTCAAAGGAAAAGCAGTGTGATATCACCCCAAATAGGAGAAATCGGTGTTCGATGGGCAAAATCATACTATGTCTACCAAAAGTGTTCCCAGTGCCATAAATGGCTCCCTGTTTCCAGTACTTTGATCACTTTGCTTTTCCATCTCCAAGTGGAGACGTAATTGTGTACATTTTTAATTCAGAGAAATGAGTACAAATTATTTTAATAATCTAGAATGAAAATTAAAATCTGCTATAAAACAACCTATTTATCTTGTCAAAATCCACATGGGCATCTTTAAAACTGCACATCTTTAAAAGGATTGCTAAATTAAAATCTTTCACCTTCCCCAGTGACTCTCTGTGTAAGTATCTCATAACCTTCATCATGGCCCCACTTTCAAAGCAGCTTATGCCTCCTAGCATTTTTATTCTCTTTTTGGATAAAGCTCAAGGCAGGGCTCATATTTCTTCCCAAGTAGGTTTATCATTCTGGTCATCCTGTTTTCTACCCTAATGCTTAATGTTTGTTCTTTCAGCAAACATCTGTTGACCCTTCCTCTGTGCCTTTGGTTATACAAGGCACTGAGAATATAAATAAGCCCTTAGATAGGTTACATTTTAGCAGACGATGCACACAAATTAAGATCACAATCCAGTGTATAAAGTTGTATAAAGTTCTCCGTAGAGATGAGGAGCCTACGTTATGGGAACACACAGGAGGGACACCAGACCCAAGAGACGTGAGGAGTTAAGACTGGGTTTCCCTAAGGAGAATGTTCCTCAGGTTAAGCCGCAGTTAGGTAGCTAAACCTGCTCACCTTGCGGAGGCTTTATTCAAATGGATGGATTTCTTTGCACGGAGTTCTGCCTGTTGTCAGACAGTGCAGAGCCGGAGCAGCAGTCGAAATATGAATCATGGGGAGAGGAATGATGTGGATGTTGGCATCATCATATGAA
Organism: Lagenorhynchus albirostris; assembly: GCF_949774975.1. NCBI lineage: Eukaryota > Metazoa > Chordata > Mammalia > Artiodactyla > Delphinidae > Lagenorhynchus > Lagenorhynchus albirostris. Next base: position 33,936,090 of record NC_083106.1, on the reverse strand, counting down.
TTCGTCGCTGGCATTTCTCCTTGCCATAGTTCTCAACCCCTCTCCTCAGAACCATAATGATTAATCAAAAAATAAAACCCCTTCACTAATAAAAGAGACTCCATGTTTTCTATCCAAATGGTGCAAGTTCTGTGATATAACTCTAATGTTTTCTTCTGACGATATAACATTATTTAAAAACTTAACTGCAACATGCTTGTAGAAAGGATATTCCCATTTTTAACAGTTCTTTTCTCTTTTTCACAAATTTCTTATATCTGAAGGATAATCGAGGATGTCACGTTTCAGTGTGGTAATATCTTACAGTCTCTGAGAAACAATTCAGTCCTAAGCATTAATAAAAATAAATTTTTAAAATATTTAAAATAAGTTACAATACAAATTAAACACTGATAGGTTGCCAACCTCTTTAAAAAGTCAGGACTTTTCTTTCTGAATTTGGGCCTAAAAATAAAAGAATGTATTAAATATAAATTCATTATAAAAATAAAATATATTATCAAAATAAAATATTAAAATACATGTTAAATGTAAATTATTTAGCTTGGTAAATTTAACTTAGGTTATGTATTTCTTTAACCCAAGTCTGGTTTTTGAGTAACAGACCTTTCTCTTCACCTGAAATTATTCTTTATAAACAACTCCTTTTTGTACCTGGTGCTACCGGATTAAGGCTGGGTGGTAACAGGTGACCAAAACTCTGTAATATCAATAGCAAATTGATTATGGGGAAAGTGATAGAGATAGCAATAAAAACATACAAACATAAAATAACAACCCCCACTAAAAATATATTATTACTTTTTGCATATATATATGCTAAAGAGAGAATGACCCAGGATTCCTATTTCCTAAAGTATTTAAATAACTGAAGAACCTAATTTTCTCCCTTGGCAGATAAGCAATACAGACTGAGATCATTATGCTTCTCAAAGTTCTTCTATTTTACAAAGTTAGCACATGATACACAATTTGACTGAAATAATTTTCAAAGTTGGAAAAGTTACAGATTTTTGTGACAAGAAAAGCCAGGGCAGGAACTACTTATGGAAAGAAGGTAATTTGTTGAGAAACTACGTTCCCTTACCCCACCCCCGTCAAGTAAAAATCTCAAAGAAGGGGACTGAAAAGGTAGCAACTGGAGAGGTTTACAGATCCACTTTGTACAAAAAGAATGACTTTCAGAAAGAGAAAGACAAATACCGTATGCTAACACATATATACGGAATTTAAGAAAAAAAAATGTCATGAAGAACCTAGGGGTAAGACAGGAATAAAGACACAGACCTACTAGAGAACGGACTTGAGGATATGGGGAGGGGGAAGGGTGAGCTGTGACAAAGCAAGAGAGAGGCATGGACATATATACACTACCAAATGTAAGGTAGATAGCTAGTGGGAAGCAGCCGCATAGTACAGGGAGATCAGCTCGGTGCTTTGTGACTGCCTGGAGGGGTGGGATAGGGAGGGTGGGAGGGAGGGAGACGCAAGAGGGGAACAGATATGGGAACATATGTATATGTATAACTGATTCACTTTGTTATAAAGCAGAAACTAACACACCATTGTAAAGCAATTATACCCCAATAAAGATGTTAAAAAAAAAAAAGAATGACTAGATTTCATTACTTTCTAGTGCATCCAATTTCTTTAAGAAAAATTTTTTCTGTTTATGTGAAATAGCTAAGAATAAATGAAGTAAAAGGCTTGTTACAGATGACGATTCTTCACAAAAATTTATAGTCATAGTTCAAATTACCTTCTCAGTGACTATGTTTTCCAATTAAACTCTGAGAGCACTGTAACCAGCCTCATTATTTTGAGAGCTTATTGGTTTAGGATATGTATTTATTTCATTCTTTATCTTCAAGAGTTTGTTATCAGGGAAGAAAATTCTTAACATCATAAACAGTAACAACCACATTATGTGAGTATTTGTTTTCTGATGGTATGTATTCAAAAGTAAGTTAATATTTTTAATCTATTTCCTGCAAGACTATTCCCAAAATAAACTGTCTGAATAGAATAAGGTGTGGGGAGCCAGTTCCTACTATCACCGTGCTGCAAAGAAGATCATTAGAGGACTTCACATTTAAAATGGAGCTTATAAAGTAGAGCAACAATCATTTTTTGTACTTAATTAATTTTAGAATAGGTTGTAGATTTACAGAAAAGTTGCAAAGTTAGTACAGAGATTTCCTGTAACCTCCACACCCATTTCCCCCGTTGCTAACATTTTACATTGCTGTGGTGCTTCTGTCACAAGTTAGAAACCAATATTGAGATTAACTAAACTCTGTACTTAATTAGAATTTTATTAAATCTTTACTAACGTCCTTTTTCTGCTCTAGAATCCCATCCAAGATACCTATTCACATTTAGTTGCCATGATTCCCTAGGCTCCTTAAGCTGTGACAGTTTCTCCAACTTTCCTTGTTTTTGATGACCTTGCAATTTGAGGAGTACTGGTCAGGTATTTTGTAGAATGCCTCTCAATTTGGGTTTGTCTGATGTTTTTCTCATGGTTAGACTGAGGTTATGGGCTTGGGCAGAAAGACCACAGAGATGAAATCTATTCCCATTTCATCATATCAAGGATTTACGCTGCTAATATGACTTGTCACTGATGATGATAACTTTAATCATCTAAGGTAGTGTGTTTACCAGGTTTCTTCAAAGTCAATTTACATTTCGCTTCCTTTCATACTATTCTGTTTGGAAGCAAGTAATTAACATAGTCTACCCTTAAGGGGTGGGAATTTGCATTCCAGCTCCTTGAGGGGGGAGTAGCTACATAAATAATTTGTAATTCTGCTGAATGAGAGATTTATAAAATGTCTTATTCATTTATTTATTAATTCAATCATGTATTTACATCAGTATGGATTCATGGATATTTATTTTATACTTTGGGTTGTACTCTAATACCACTTTGTTTTATAAACTTTGTAGCTCAAATTGTTCCAGCTTTGACCATTGTAAACATACATACCTATAAATATTTCTATATGCATTTGTCTGTATCTACATAAAGCTAGACATGAATTCATACTGATGTCTCCAACTCCAAACCAGTACTTCTAGTTTATTCAGGCCTTCTCCCTTTGCTCATTTGTAACCTTCCACTCCAAACAGGAGAAATCCGCCTCCCACTATCTGCCATTCAATTACTTACTTGTTCAATCCCAGTATACATGTACAAAGATTTCAGATACGTTAACCCATGCCCAGAACCACTTATTCTTCCAGGAACATGCAGCTAATCCAGTGGAAAAAAGATCATTATTGTGTGCTTTTCTCAGCAGTCTGGCTGGGTTATTCATCCATCCCCGAACAGCCTCAGCAGCCAGGAGACTGAAATGCTCTGACTGGCCAGTTAGGTCTGAAGCCCATTTGGACACTGAACACAAAAACACCTCGATGAACAGTGAAGTAGGAAGTGATTCCTCCCTTGAAGAAAGGCAAAGAGATGCTGGGGGAGAAAGAAATAATAATGTCTCCTACACTCATCTTTTAAGGTTCAGCTCTAATTCCTTTAGCTCTATGAAGCCTTTTCTGATCTTTCAACCATTTTCAAAATCCTCTCTTCTTTCACAGAAGTCTCATTAGCCAAACATCTCTTATTAAGTGGGCTTTGGTGTGCTTTTTTCTGTTTCTAGATCGTAAATTCCTAAGGGAAGTATTTGTGTCTAATTCAGCTGCATGTACTCCATAGTGCCAAGCACTGTGCTAAAAAATATTTTCTAAATGAAGAAATGAACAGCTTTCACATATTTGTATTTAACTGAATTATCTGAAACTGAAGCAGGTTAAGTTCTACTTCACCCTCCTCTTCTTTTCCTCAAGATGACAGAGTGAGCTCAAGCCCAGACCTGGTCACAGGGCAATGCTAGGGCGTTTGTCTCAAGCAGAGACTCTCAGTTGAAGCAGGACTATAAATCCAGGCTTTGAATCTCCAATGCATTATTTAATCTGTCTTTGAAGCAAATATCAACCACATTAAGAGGCTAAATATTTTTTTTCTGAATAAGATTTTATAGCTCATACCTTAGAATTCAGTCACATGTACCATATTCCTGGTATTCCTGGTATACCAGTATTGAATCGGTGGTGACAATCAAGGACTGTGTGTGTCTTAGGACCTAATCTCGAGAAAATATTTTTCTCAAATCCCTTACTGAATAGTGGAGAAATGGTAGATGCTAAGTCTTATACTATTATTCCTATAAGGGCATATCTGTGAAGATACTAAGAAAAAATTATATGCCTTTTTTTTTTTTGGTTACTTTGGAAATCCCTATGGCATGAATCCCTTATGCTATATATCATTTCACATAACAATAGAATTTTAAAAGTGAAAGGATCCTTTTCTACAGTAGAGTCAGGACATAGCTGTATAACCTCTACAAAGTTCAATTTTGTTTGAAATAATTCAGTATTACAGATAAAATTCCAAGTACAATATTTTATAAATGTACATGGATTGGTTATCAGAAGAAGTGACTTGAAACACAACTTGACTTTATTTTACAATTACCAGTGAACCCAAAGAACTGCTAATTGTTGGTGCTGAACCATTTTTAGAATCAACTCTGTATTACTTGTTTCCAGCTTTATTGAAGTATAATCGAGAAATAAAAATTTAAGGTGTACAACACGCCTGATAAATGCATACACTGTGAAATGATTACCATAGTCATTAATTAACACAATCACAAACATATCCATCACCTCAAATAGTTACCTTTTTAAATTTTTTTTGTGGTGAGAACACTTGAAATCTACAAATTTCAAGTATACAACACATAAATATAGTCACCATTCTGTACATTAGGCCTCCAGAACTTACTCATCTTATAAGGGAAAGTTTGCACCATTTGATCAATATGCCTCTTTTCCCCCAACCCCCCAATTTCTGGTAACCATCATTCTATTCTCTATTACAATGAGTTCAAGTTTTCTTTTTCTTTATTCCACATGTAACTGAGATGTGATATTTTTATTTCTGTGTCTGGCTTATTTTACTTAATAATACCCTCCAGCTTCATCCATGTTATTGCTAATGGCAGGATTTCCTTCTTTTTTTAAGCCTGAATCATATTCCACCCACCATATATATCACATTTTCTTTATCTTTATCTGCATCCACTAATATACACTTACATTGTTTCCATATCTTGTCTACTGTGAATAATGAGTGGAAGTACAGATATCTCTTCAAGATCCTGTTTTCATTTCCTCTGGCTATATATGCAGAGTTGAGATTGCTGGATCATGTGGTAGTTCTATTTTTAATTTTTTGAGGAACCTCTATATTATTTTCCATAATGTGCCAATTTCCATTTCCACCAACAATATACAGGGTTCCCTTTTCTCTACATCCTCAGCAGGACTTGTTATCTTTTGACTTTTTGATAGTAGTTGTTCTAACAGGTTTGAGGTGATATCTCATTGTGGTCTTGATTTGCATTTTCTGGTGATTAGCAATGCTGAGTATATATTTTCATTTACTTACTGGCCTTCTCGGGAAGGCCAGTATGTCTTCTCGGGAAAAGTGACTATTTAGGTCCTTTGCCCATTTTTTAATTGGGTTGTTTGGTTTTGCTTTAGTTATGAGTTGTCTGAGTTTCTTATATATTTTGGATATCAACCCTTATCCAATAGACAGTTTGCAAATATTTTCTCCCATTCTGTAGGTTCCACTTTCATTTTTGCTGATGGTTTCCTTTGGTGTGTGGAAACGTTTTAGTTTAACGTACTCCCACTTGTTTATTTTTTGCTTATGTTTTTGGTATCAGATCCAAAAAAAATCATTGTCAAGACCAATATCAAGGAGCTTTTTCCCTATGTTTTCTTCTAGGAATTTTACGGTTTTAGGCCTTATGTTTAAATCTTTAATTCATTTTGAGTTTGAGGTTTTTTTGTAAGTGTCCAATTTAATTTTTTTGCATGGGGCCATCCACTTTTCCCAATACCATTTATTGAAGAGACTACCCTTTTCCCATTGTGCATTCTTGGCTCCTCTGTCAAAAATTAGTTGACTGTATATGTGTGGGTTAATTTCTGGGTTCTCTATTTTGTTGCATTGTTCTGTGCCTGTTTTTCTATAAAAAGTACCATACTGTTTTGATTACTATGTCTTTGTAATATCAATTGAAATCAGGAGGTGTAATGTCTCCAGCTTTGTTCTTCTTGCTCAAGATTGCTTTTGCTACTTGGGTTGTCTTGTAGTTCCACACAAATTTTAATATTGTTTTCACTATTTCTGTAAAAAATGTCATTGGAATTTTTATGGGGATTGCACTGAATTTGTAGACTGCATTGGGTAGAATGGACATTTTAACAATATTAATTCTTCTAATCCATGAAGATATCTTTCCATTTACATGTGTCTTTGATTTCTTTCATCAATGTTTTATAGTATTCAGTGTACATAGCTTTCAATTCCTTGGTTAATTTTTTTCCTCAACATTCTATTCTCAACTATATATTATTTTAATTTTACATATATTGAAGTCCCAATATAACAGTACATTACTGATGGATCCATCTTTTGCCCTATTTATAGAAAATGTACTTTTAGAAAAACCACAGAAAAACCTTTTAAAGCTTTTGTGGGGGTGTTGAATGGGGCTTAGTATTCCTCCCCTTTAGGAACAAACAAAACTGAAAGCAAACATAGGAAGCAAAGTGATGATGGCAGTATGTTATCTATTTGTTGTTTGTTTGGTACAGCTAGGGTAGAGAACAGATCTGTGAATATTGGCTAAATTAGAGCCTCCAACTACCTTCCTCCAAGTCCAGAGTTTGGAATTGACAGCTGAGAGAGTTTAAGTTCCAGATTCTAAACTTTAGAAAATTCACAACCTCCTTCAGGCTTATCTCTAGAAAACAGGTCTTGGGCTCTGACTTGGCTATGCTTACTAATTAAAGCGGGGCAAAGAAAGATAAAGTAGCCCACCTGGGGGCAGGGGAGAAAGAGAGAGAGAGAGAGAGAGAGAAAGAGTGAACCACACAGGAACCTTTATCCCAATCTTACCAGAAAAGGATTTTTTTCCTGTGGGAGAAGCAAGTAAGGAAGATGAATGGGCAAACTTTTTTCCAGCATTTAAGTTCCTATTTTTATGGAAATGGGCAGAGTCAGAAAATTAGCTTTATATTTGTTTAATTTAAAAATTATTTCATATTTTGAAACCTAGAGAAAGTGTTAGAAAGAATTTCTATTTTTTTAACATTACAATCAAATTCTTTTATTGGAAAAAAAAAATAAACCTAGGGAAAGAGCTAGAAGGATGACCAAAGTTAGAACCATATCCTCTCTGTGGGAAACTTAAATGTTGAGAACAATAAGATAAAGAGAGCAAGAAAAATAAAATGAATGAAGTTCATTCATTTCGGTGGTTAACAACACTAAGACAAGATAGTTAATTACTTCCTGCTGCACTGTTAGATCCTAAATCTGATAATTCCACCTTCTAGTAGTCAGTGAACTCTCTAATATGCTTAAAATAAATTTCCTTTTTACTTAAACCAGATTCAATTTCTGTTGCTTGCAGCCAAAGACCTTAAATAACATACTACCAGGCAATTGTTTCAGATTGCCCCAAAGCACAAGATAGAGACCATTAAGTTGTTGGACCAGTCAAAACATCTAGGCTCAGGTTCACTGATACGAAATTGAGACTCTCCGGTCAGAACTAGAATCCAAGAGTTTGATTCTGTAAAATCACTGGGTTTGAAATCTAGTCTATAAAGTCCAGGAAATAGAAATAGACAGAAGCAAATGACCAAAAAAATTTTAAAGAGTTTTATTTCTGAAGAAAACAAAGCCTGACAAATGACAAAGTACTGGATTACTCAAACTCTAAAATAATCCGAAATCTCACAAACTATAAAATAAGGTTTACAGAAGTGCGATGGTCTCCAAATCCTCCCAAAGCTATCTGAGATGTGGTCTGGAAGTCAGTCAAGAGAGCAGAATGGAGTTGGTCCTCCAGTTATACTTTGGGACTGTAACACACAGTAGCTGCTTCTGGTACCAACCTCTGTGTCATCTAGAGTCCTTTGGTTGCACGTAACACTTATGAATGCTAATTAAAGCAATATGGAGGAATGTATTAGAGGAATAATGTACACAGAATTGACAGGATGCTAAAAGCAAGACAGGAACCAGGGCAGAAGAATCGAATGTATGAGCATTCTACCTAGTCTTTCACATTAGTCCCCCAAATCGGCAGTTCTAAGTGCTTCCTTGTGTCAAAGCTCCTCAGGATGATCATCGTTTAACATCCTTTTGATCTATCTGCCAAGCCCTTGCTCTTGGAATGATTAGCTGGGGTGCCTCCCAGCCATAACCGTATTGTATGATCACTTTCTGGACCATAGCTGATTGAGGAGGGACCAACATCTGTCCTCAAGGGATGAGACAAGCTGGGCCAATCAGATTCTTTTCCCCAGAATTTTAGATTTTGGACTAAAGACATGCTGGAAATTGGGAATTAAGCGTCTTTAAAGATAGAACTTTTGCAGAACTAGCCACAAACTCCTGCTTCTGAGATCTGCCTTTCCTGGTTTCCACATTTCAAAGGCCTAATGGTTTTTAACATTTCCTCGGATTATATGGGGTATCATAATATGCTTCTAATACATTTCTCCTTTCTGCTGAAGTTAGCATGACTCACCTGATCTCATTGATATCTGAGAGAACCTTGACCACTAGGCTGTTAAAGTTCTTACTCCAAAGTTCAGTGGTGGTTGTTAAGAATCATGCATGACTTGACTAAACTTAGAAGTCATTCTCTATTGGCCATTTTCTTAGACAGACCTTAATGGCAGTATAGACAGTGTCTTATCATTAAATCCAAACTGGCGCTTAAGACTCCAAAGGACAGACTCCCACCATTAAAAGTAAATGAATAAACTCATAACACATTCCCTATGATTAGCATTTTAATCCTAAAGAAAGAGAAGGATTATCAACCTGACTGCTGGTAATGGCAACCCTTTTTGTTAAAGAAATTCTTATCTAAACTGTGTCTGGCTACTTGATTGGCTACTTGAAGGAAGAAAACCCTGAGACTATATATATATATATATATATATATGTATATATACATATATATATATATATAACTTGTCATAACTATGGCCCTCAAAAGTCTTACATAGAAGGTACTATTCTGCAAAGAGCTGTACATTTGATCACAGAGGCTGATGCTAAGAATTACTATCTACTTAAGGGCACTGGGGCAGCCCAGGTCTTCTCCTCTCCTGAAGGGAAGAAGGGTGCCATGAAAGGCCCCTCCCCCTCATGCCCACACACCAGCAAAGGAGACCAACGTAAATATAAACCTTGTAAAGGTAAATATAAACCTTGAGTCTTCAGAATGCTCAATTTGTGAACCTGGTATGTCTACAAAGGGGTGTGCAGCTCTAAAATCTTGATGTGGTTAAACTCAGGTTGGACCAGATTCAGTATTTCCTGCTGTGTTAGCTGAAAGTAACAGCAACCAATTCCAGTTAGATTAATCTGAAGAGTAAAATTATTATAAGCTTTCAGAATCGTTTAATGGCAAGCTTGCAGCTGGGGATCAGGTAAAAACTGGAATCACAAATCAAAAAGCCATCTGGAACTTAAAGTGTTCTCTCTCCATCTTTCATTTTTATTTTCTCTGCATGTCACAAAAGAGTCTAAGTAACCCTCTCATGTTCACTCAGCTAGTTTGTAGTAGAGGTGGAAGTGAAATCCAAATCTTTTGACTTCTGGTTTTGAGCAATTTTCTACTTCACTTTACTCTCTGTTTTGAGAGCAACTATAATCAGCTATGCAAATCTAATGTCTTCCATGTTTTACAATTGGTAAATTGCACTGAATGAATACATATCAAATGAGGTTGAATAGTTTCATGAAGGTCCACATATTTCCTTCCTCCTTTCTGTCTGCCTCTTTTCCAACACAGTGTAGTAGGTGGTACCATTGACCATGAAGTCATTTAGTTCCTGTACTGCACCTCACCAGGCAGACCCTAAGCAAGTCATTTAAACTCTGCAAGTCTTGGCTTTCTCATCTTTAAAACTCTGTATCACTCACAGAGTATTGCCATAAGAGTGAAATGACATATCACACACACCCACAGTACACCAAGCACATGGTGAACCTTTTGATGGTTCTAGAACTATTAGTATCTCTATTCCCATGTCAGCCCTCCAAACAGCTCTGCCATCTCATCTCCAGTTCTAAACACAAACACCATGGCCTTGAGCATTCTCAAAGTAGGGGTATTTATATTGATGAAAACAATCTTTTCGTGTTTTTATGGAGGAAGAAGTGAGGTGACCAGATGAATTGACACTCATTTGTGACCTATTCCACGTGTCAAAGTCTGGTTTCCCAAAGAGAACGGCCAGTATTTCTGGGCAGCTGTCAAACCTCCTTGATTTACACAAATGCAGTAACACCTGCTGAATTAACCTGTGGCATCTGTCAAAACCCACCTCTGCCAAAAACAAATCTTCCTCCTCCTGGCATGCTGAATAAGAGACAGAGAGGCATTAAACATTTACTGAGACACTTCAAGATAGTCTCGGGTAACAGGAAGTGTTGTGAGACTTACTTGGCATACTTTAAGTACATATAAGACAGTGGGAGACACACAAGGAATGTTCCTGAGGTTTTTCTTTCAGTCAGCTTCCTCTGTGGCTTTTACACTATAATTTATTTTTAAAGAGGCATCATAGTTTTCTGGGTGCCATAATAAAATCTAAAATAAATGTTTTCACCCAGATAAGCACTATTAAAAGGAAAGGATACTGAATTCATTTAAATACATTTGCAAAAGACTGATTTTCCCAAGGGAGGGAACACATCCTATTTCTTTAATTAGTTTTGCCTATCAACTGACAATTTCCTACAGAAAAGAAGCAAAACAGCCTGCCTTTCCTGACAGCAAAGAGCTATAATGCTAGAATGAAAACGGACTTGTCACTTTCCTTATCTGTTCTAATGCCTGAGTTACTAGGAGTCAGAAATGAAATAACCCCCACTCTAGTGAACACAGTTGTTAAGAATATACTAAACTGAAAGTTAAATTCAAAGTCAACTTCTTCTAGTTTTTGAAGATCAGTGTATGCAGCCTTAACTCTAAGAAACAGGCATGATGAGTTATACAAAATTAGAGAAAATATAGTCATATTTTCTTCATTTTTCCAACTACTTTTCCTACTCATTTCTAAAGCCCAGCACCTGCCATCACGGCTGCTAACAGCAGGGTATCTGGGTGATACATAAGCACCTGATTAAGTCCTCCACAACCCTTGCACTAAGCCTAGGTCACCAGCCCCAAATCTTTCAGTCTTAGCACAGTTCCTCTTTGGACGCTGTGGTTTCTTCCTTGTCACTAAACTTGGTTCAGGTCTTCAGGAACTGGTCCTCTGCCAAAAGCAATGATTTCTCTTGAAGAGTGGTAATCGTTATACAACATTGTGAAGGTATTCAATGGACAGCATTATGAAATGTGCACTTAAAATTGATTAAAAATGGTAAATGTTACATTGTGTATATTTTACTGCAAAAAAAAGTAATTATCTCTAACTTTTATTTCTAGGCAGCAGAGGGGGCTTGCTTCCCAGAGGGTCCTGGCCTTTTTTTTTCCAACAGGTTCACCATCTCTATATTTTTGCATGCCAAATGCAAAGGCTTTTTGTACTAATCACAGGTATACAAAATAAAACTGTGACTTTATACCCTTTCCCTTCTCCTTCAAAAGATGGAATGTAATTTCCCCTTGAATGTATAGGGGCTCTCGAAACCAGCTGAATATGGGAGGTACCATGCTGTATAAATTGTGAGGATAGATGCCTAAAGGCATTTCACCTTCTTTCTTGCTTGCTCAAACTCTCATGCTGGTTCCCTCGCCTACCACATAGGCAGTCCAACTACCCTGAAGCCACCATGCTGTAAGGAAGCCCAAACCAACCCACATAGGGAGACCAGTAAAGAAGCCCTAAGACCACAGGAAGACAGAGGGATGCAGCTCTCACCTTCTCCGGCTTCAGTCACTGACTGCAGCTGCATGTGGCTCTGAATCAGAACTACACACTCAAGCCCTTCTCAAGTTTACCACAGCAGGGAATAAAATTATTGTTGCAGACCCATAAGTTGTAATGCAGCAATAGAGAACTAGAACAGAATTTAATACCTGAAAGTGGGTACCATAATAAAAACCAAAAATATGTGACACTGGATTTGAGACCAGGCAGAAGCTGGAAGAGCTTGAAGACACTATTTAGGAAAGCCTAAAAGGCCTGGAGAAAATTTTAGTAAGGTTTTAAAAGACCCCAAGGAAGCTGTCTGTGGAAGCTTGAAGGAAAGTAAGGAAAATATTATTAGAAGGTTAAGGAAAGGAGATCCTTTTATATAGTGACAGAAAATTGAACAAAGCTGTCATCTGAAGTAACATGGAAAACAGAAAATGTACCTGATGAACTTGGTGATCTAACTAAGGAAACTTCCAGGCCGCACGTTGAGAGCGCTGCCTGGTTTCTCTGAGCTGCCTATGGTAAAATGAGAGAAGAGATGAACTGAAAAACAATTATTCAGGTTTTGAATTGGATTTGAAGAGTATGCAAAGGGCCTCGAAACAGTCCTTTCAGCTATCAAAAGCCTCTCAAAATAAGGAGGGGTCCCAAGCCAAAGATCAAATCCAAAATGTGACTACGGAGTATCAGAAAAACATAAGGCAGGGCCTCTTGGCATCTTTTGGACAGACAAAAAGGCTGAAAAAGACCTTAAGGGCATGCCTTTCAGTTAAACAAAAGGATTTCTGTGCACCTTAAGAGCACTGTCCCTCATCAACCTCACAGGTAAACTGAAGGTAGAAAAGGGCTAACCTTGAAGAGATCTGTGGGTGTGGCTTTTGTCCAATGAAATAAATCAGAATTAATACACCAGAAGCCTATAATGTTTTAAAAGAATTGTGTTCGAGAATACTGAAAATTAAAAGAGTGCTTTGGACTTTTAATTTCCAAAGACCGAAAGCAGGATGAGAAAACTAATCAAATGCAAATACAGGCTCCAGGCTCATCTTGTATATTTCCTGCCCCAATCCTACAATCAGTCATTTCTCCAAGGAGTCCTAGTTCCTTTTATTGCAGGATGGTACTAGAAGCCAAGATCTGAGTACTAGGTGTACTCATCGCCTCTGGGATGTCATTGTTTCTAGGCTTATTCAGATGACAGAGCAAAGAAATATGTCTATGTGTATAGAATCCCTCATGTACATGCATATTTATAAATATTTCTATATATATCCGTATTTCTATTAAGCTAAACATGAGTTCATTGTGATGTCTTCAATGCTAATCTATTACTGCATGGATCATTCTGGCTTCCTCCCCTTGCTTATTTCTAACCTCCCACACCAACAGTAGAGACTGGTTTTTACAACCACCATCCATTTAGTGTTTTCTCATGGGGGTATGGGATATAATTCTGACACTGCTATACATGTTTACTGGTATTTAATTCGTTAAGTAAATGGATGACTAATTTTAGGATTGGGGCAGGAACTATACAGAATGAGCCTGGAGTATTTCGTTGTGCCAGAAAGGAAGTACTCAAACACAACAGAACACAAACGCGCGCACACACACACACACACACACACACACACACACACACACTGATAGGGTATTTCAAAGGGACACAGAAACCAACTGAAAGAATCTCAATGGCCAAATCTAGAAATGATCTGAAAAAGAACATCGGATTATAACCCAAAGTAAAAAATAAATATTCATGAGTCCATACTGATATAAACAAATGTTTGAATAAATAAATAAATGAAGGAAAAGACAAATATCTTATTCAGAACAACTGCAAATAATTTATGTAGATATATTCCCCCCTCCCCCAGGAGGTAGAGCATAATTCCCCAAGCTTTTTCCCCAAGCTGTCGTGTTTATAATGACCTCCTTCCAAAAAGTACACTTTGGAAAGGGGAAAAGTTAACTCTACAGTTGAGAAACCTAACACTACCTTAACTAGAAAATCAAAGTCAACAGTGATGTCATGTGATCACATGTACCCTTGATATGATGAAATACTAATAGCACTTCACCTCTAGAGTTTTCTTCCCCAAACCTATAGCTCTAGTCTAACAATGAGAAGAACATCAGACAAACCACAACTGAGGGACATTCTACAAAATATCTGACCAATACCCCTCAAAACTGTCAAGGTCATTAGAAATGGGGCAAGTCTGAGAAACCGTCACAGCTAAGAGGAGCCTAAGAAGATGTCACAAGTAAATGTAATACAGTATCCTTGACGGGATTCTGGCACGGTAAAATAACATTAGGAAACAACTAATAAAACCTGAATAATTTCTAGAGTTTAGTTAATAATTGTGTATCAATATTGATTTGTTAATTGTGACAAATGTACATAAGATGCAAGATGTTAATAATGGGAAATTGGACATACATAACAATTTTCTGTATGATCTTTATGATTTTTCTGTAAATCTAAAACTATTCTACAATAAAAAGTTTATTTAAAAGAAAAGGGGGGGTTTCCCTGGTGGGTATCACAGGGTTGCTATACCAATCCAGGATTACCTACTGCTAGATTTTTTATTGCATTGAGAAAATTTCTGTGTTGCTAATTACTCTTGATATAATTTTCAAATCCTTCCTATCAGAGCAAGAAAATGAAAAATGAGTATCCTGTGTCTCAGGTGTGAGAGAAGAATGACAGGACTGAGAGAAGGAAGAAGCATAGAAAGAACTAAGTTCTTTGTGAAGCTGGGCTATTATCTTCTAAGAACCCAGATTCTGATATCATATTTACGTGAGTAACTACACATTTTTATTTTTAACTGAAAGAATGATTTCAGTTGAAATGATTTTCTTCCACAGTTGAAGAAAGATCTGGTGTTGTGGGTTGTAATATGGGAAAGAAAAGGATATTAAAAGAAACAAACAAAACAAACAACAAAAAAACCCATGCTGGGCAGAATCTAAAAACAACCTGAGGTAGCAAACAAAGTTTGGTGGGGACCAGTGGGAAGAACAAAATTGATAGAGTATTCGGGAAGGGATTTTTAAGATGTGGTGTGTTAGAAGGCTAATTGGATATAAAAGGTGGTGTCAACTCAGTCAAGAATCCCTGTGTTACCTGTGATCCTCAGAGGATTATTCTTGTCTGGATGGCTGGAAGCCCCTACCATCTGCAGGGCAAAGCGGGTGATATACCTGGCAGTTCCTTTGAGATTTTGTATATTTCTGAGCAGGGGACACAGAGGCCCAGTTCATGAGTGAATGTCTGGGAAGACTCCCCAGAAAGAGTCTGGGCCTCTTTGGTTAACTGGGTGGTTCACCTAGTTACTGTCCAAGGTCAAGGACATCCACATCATCAATTACATGGGCAATTAAGAATTGCATTTAGATTAGAAACCCAGATACCTGTAACTGAGGAGACGCAAAATCAACAAAATAGAAATATAATGAGATCAGAAATAAAAAGCAGAATGTGGTAACCAAGTAAAGCCCATGACCCCAACAGTGGAGGTACAGTGAAGCGGAGGGGAGATTGTAATTTTTGTTCAGGGGTTATTAAGAAGAAACACCTAAAAACAAATCACTGCAAAGAGGATTTATTATCAGTTTTCTTCTGGTTATTACTCACTCTCTAGAAGCCCCTGAAGGTCGTATCTACATCACTTCCCACAGGGTTTTAATGGGGTGGATATGGAGGTGAAATTTTGGTCCCCAAATTTGATAACCTAGGAATGGAAGGGATTCTAGAGACAAACTTTCATTTTATCTCCTTTCTCAGAAAACCCCATGTCTCATTTCATAAATTAAAAACTTGGCATGATATATTTAATAGTAATTTCTTCCTCGGCCCATGTAAAGTTCAATCTGAAACAATTTCAGACTGTTTCATTTTAATGACTGAAATGTGTATTCAATTCCTATAAAAATCCAAAGCTCCATTCCGAATGCAGTTGACATTCTCCAGCACATCATTTAAATTTCTCCTAGTAATTTTCTGCCTTCTGTGAGACAGTGATATTACATTGCCTCAAGGCATTTTGCATATTTTGTTGATTTTAACATTTAAAGTCCGGGTGGTTTTTAGTCTCTCATTATGTCCCTGTTCATGTCCCATATTTTTCTCTACTCTTCTCTAAGAAGCAGTGAGGAAGTTGAAATAATTTGTGCAAGTTTAAACAGCAATTTCTCAGAGATGGGGACAGAAGAAGGTTTGAGATAGAAGCATCAATGAACATATCAAGAGTCAAGGAAGTTTGTTCTGGTTATGATGGCTATGAAATAACTGAATTCTTCTACCTACCACGTAGAAGTCTTCAAAATAAAATGGAAGCTGAGGTCTAGAATGACTTTCAGCATTTAGGGAATGAAAATAATTATAAAACCACTACATTATTTGAAATTTCTTAGGCAAAAGAATAGGAGAGACATGGCGGAAAACGGTAGAGTACTCCAAGTCTCTGACTTTTCAAAAGTAAACTCTTAAGTGGAGAAGAAACACTTGAATGAAAATAGGAGAGAAGAATAAGCCAATCTGATCAAAAGACAATGCCAAGAGCCATTATGCCTATTAAAAATTTCCAAATACCTCCATTCCAATGTATTAGTATGAAAAGGAAGAACCTGTGTCATATCTAACATATGTATGTATCTTGTACCTATATATTTTCCATCGTAATATCTAGAACATGACATACGTTCCCAGGTACTTGTAAACTTTAACTAGTAGTATTCTTTGTAAATATTTTTATTTTTAATCTTTACCCCTCATTTCTTCTCATCCATTTGCTTTCTTTGGCTTAGATCTTTTTCATTTATCCATCCATTAATCCACCTATCTAAGACTTACTGAGAAACTCTAGCGTGGTAGATTAAAGATGCCCACACATTCTTTGACACTTTTGAAATCGAGATCTGGTGAGGTGGCGGGGGTGTCTATTTTCCTTCCTTTTGAATCTAGATGGGCTCTGCAAAAGCTCTGACCAATTAGAATAATTGACTGGGCAGAATTAATGTTGTTCCTTTCTTGAGCCAGGCCTTAAAAAACTGGTAGCTTCTACTTCTTATTTTCTGAAATGCCTGTCCTGGGGGGAAGTCAGTCACCTTGTGAGAAGGTTAATGCCCCTGAGTATCACTGTATGAGGAAGTCCAGGCTAACCACACACACAGGCCATGTGGGAGAGATGGCCGACGGGCCCTAGTGACAGACACGTGAGTGAGGAAGCTTTTTGATGACTCCAGCCACAGGCCATCTGACTGCAACCACATGAATGACCCTAAGAAACAACCAACCACGGAGTCTATCAACACCCAGAAAAAAGATACATTGTTATTTTAAGCAACTAAGTTTTGGAATGAGTTATCATGTAGCAATAGATAACCAGAACAGCCATATCCAATGTAGAATGCTGGGAGGCAACAGGGAAAAGTAAAACAAGAATCTCTTTCTCAAGGAAAAAGTAGAAAAGTTTTAATTAACATCATGAGAAGTAGTTTAAAAGTGACTAATTCTACAGGAACATAGAGGAATAAAGGATTAATTATAGCTACGGTCAGGTTTTGTAAATGTTCATTGAAGTAAAAGAGAGGTGATTGAACTGTGTGAATTATTTATTTTCTCTGAGACGCAGTTTCCTTATTTATAAATCTTGTAAGGATTAAGTAGATTAATCATGTAAAATGCCTAAAATATGGTCTGGCCCATGGTAAATGATCAATATATGTCAGCTGCTATTATTATTTTATTATTATTATCATCATCATCAACAGCAGCAGTAGCAGTGACAAGCATCTCCATCCCAAGATGTAACTGAAAAGACCAATAACTCTGCCGAGTTAGTTCTGCTGGCCCTTGGTGGTAAAGGTTATGCTTATGCTTATGCATAGTTATGCTTCTGCCTCTCA
The DNA here is from genome assembly GCF_949774975.1 of Lagenorhynchus albirostris. Classification (NCBI taxonomy): domain Eukaryota; kingdom Metazoa; phylum Chordata; class Mammalia; order Artiodactyla; family Delphinidae; genus Lagenorhynchus; species Lagenorhynchus albirostris. The sequence continues at coordinate 33,918,132 of NC_083106.1, read as the reverse complement.
CACTAATGTTCTTTTGAGCATCTTTGATCCTCAACAGCCATCAAATATTTGTATTGCTGCTAGTTAACACTAGTCTGTCTAAAATCATTGTTTCTAAATGATGTATAGAGGAAAGACACTATGGCATAATGTTTAATCCTGTTTTGCACATAAACTGGCTGTGTGACTTTCTGTGTTTCATATGTCTTATCCTTAAAACAAAAATAATTGTTTATCTACTCCAAGAGGTTGTAGTGAGGGTGAACTGGGTTAATATATACATGTGGAATCCCTAGCACATAGTGTTGAATAAACGTTTTATTATTATTATTATTATTATTACTATTACCGCCACTGGCAAGTGAAAATAATACAGTCCCCACTATATGCTAGCCATTTTTATATATCACTAATGAGCCATTCAACAACATCTGACCATAATTGTTACCATTTCTATGAGAAAACTGAGGTTCGGAGACAAATTATTTTCCCACTGTCACCTAGCAAGATACTGATAAAATCACACTTTAATCCACATCTAGTTGATTCCAAATCTCTTTCCTTTTCTACTATGTCATTCCTTCTTGAAAAAATTATAATATTTATCATAAACAGAAATTAACACACATTCTCACTTTGTTAAGGTTGCCAGATTTAGCAAGTAAAAATAAAAAATATTCATTGTTTACCTGAAATTCAAATTTAACTGGGTGACATAATTATCTGACAATCCAGTGTCTTTATATATTTTGTATATAGCTGTTAAACCTGAAACATTTTTTCTTTTTTGCTAACCATTGAAAATCAGAGATCTAGCCTTTTGACACTTATGTCTTCATTTGTTAGATGAAATTTAGTTGAGGGAAGGAACACATTTTTGTATTAGATATATCCTACCCTTAGACCTAGAGATTATTACCCAAACAGATAGAAAGTGCTCCTTGGAGAAAGGGACTTTGTCTAACTCGAGTTTGGGTCTCCCAACACTATATATAACATATATGGGCTCTCAAAAAAATGCTCATGGAATCAAAACAGCAGTCAAGTGTTCTTAGGAGTCCTTCAGAGGGAAGACGTGTGCAGTGAGAAAATGTTTAACAAATGGTGTGCACAGCAAACATGAAGCAGCAGGAACTTTGTGTAGCTGTTTGGCAAGTTAGAAATTGATAATAATCTTTCTTCTAATACAACCAGAAGAAACTTCAAATCTGATGCAGAATAGACTGACACTCTGGGGAAGTGAATGCATCTCAAAAACTGTAGCCCTGACAGCCCTGGCCAGTTTTTTCATGGAGATCTCTTGACACAGTATCTCCGGAGGAGTGGGGTTTATCCCCTCTGCCCAGGCCAGGAATCTGCACTAGCAGCCATCAGCATGGCAAGAAGAGTGGAATAATCCAACTACATCTCTGTGAATTTGACCATCAATGATGATACTTATTTACTGTGGACAATTCTTCTGTTTTACGTGATCTTGTGTAATTTACTTAACATCTCTGTGCCTCTATTTTCTCACCTGTGAAATGAAGTTAATAATAGTACCTATTATTATTATTTTGTGTGTGTGTGGTACGCGGGCCTCTCACTGTTGTGGCCTCTCCCGTTGTGGAGCATAGGCTCCGAACGCGCAGGCTCAGTGGCCATGGCTCATGGACCCAGCCGCTCCGCGGCATGTGTGATCTTCCCGGACCAGGGCACAAACCCGTGTCCCCTGCATCGGCAGGTGGACTCTCAACCACTGCGCCACCAGGGAAGCCCCAATAGTACCTATTATTAACTACATGTCTGTTATATAAGCTAAGCTTAAAAGCAATGTAATAAATTCTTACTGTTAATATTACCTATTTTTCACTGTAAACACCGTATTATCAGTGACGACACTTTATTGTAACAAAAGAAGCTGTAGCTTTGGGAATCCAAAACAGTTTTGGCTTTGAACTTCTCTGACACTACACTGAGGGAACGAGAGGGAGCTTCCCTCTTTGAAGGCCTATCTACCTTGGACAACAGGAGAAAGCACTCAAGCCTTCCAGTCCACCCCTATAATTCTCAGGCCTACAGGTCCACCAGCATGCCAGAAGTACCATAAAAACCCAATAACATGGTGGGTGCAGACCATTCTCCAATCTCAGGGCATACACTGGGGGCCGGTAACAGCTCTGAGATCTCGGACTGAACAGCACTGGCAAACCTGGCCAACGCTAAACACACAAGATTCCTGAACATGGAAGGGGAAGAGGGAGCCTCTGACAAGGGCAGGCATCTGTTTGACCTTTATGCTTTGGTCACTACCTCAAAGTAAGATACTCTTCACGCAATTAGGTGCAGAAAATACAGACATATCTCGGAGATACTGTGGGTTCAGTTCCAGACTACCACAATAAAGCAAATGTCACAATAAAGGGCATCACACAAATTGTGGGGTTTCCCAGTGCATATAAAAGTCACGTGTACACTATGCTGTAGTCTGTTAAGTGTGCAGTAGCATTATACCTAAAAACAGTGTACATGCCTTAATTAAAAATGCTAACCATCACCTGAGGCTTCAGCAAGCTGTAAACTTTTGGCTGGTGGAGGGTCTTGCCTCGATGTCTATGGCGGCTGACAGATCAGGGTGGTGGCTGCTGAGGGCTGGGATGGCTGCGGTAATTTCTTAAAATAAGACACCAGTGAAGTTTGCGACATCTATTGACTCTTCCTCTCACGAACAATGTCTCTGTAGCATGCAATGCCATTTGATAACATCTGATCCATAATAAAACTTTCAAAACTGGAGTCACTCCTCTCAAACCCTGCTGCTGCTCTATTAAGTTTATGAAATATTACAAATCCTTTGTTGCCATTTCAACAATCTTCACAGCACCTTCACCAGGAGTAGATTCCATCCCAAGAAACCACTTTCTTTGTTCATCCATAAAAAGCAATTCTTCATCCATTCAAGTTTTATCATGAGATTGCAAGCAACTCAATTGCATCTTCAGGTTCCACTTCTAATTCCAATTCTCTTGCTATTTCCACTTCATCTGCGGTTATCTCCTCCAGTGAAGTCTTGAACCCCTCCAAGTCACTCATGAGGGTTAGATCAACTTCTTCCCAACTCCTGTTATTGCTGATATTTTGACCTCTTCCCGTGAATCACGGATTTTCTTAATGACATCTAGAATGGTGAATTCTTCCCAGAAGGTTTTTAATTTACTTTACCCCAGTCCATCAGAGTAATTACTATCTATGGCAGCTATAGTCTTATGAAATATATTGTTAAATCATGAGACTTGAAAATCAAAATCACTCCTTAATCTGTGGGCTGTAGAATGGATATTGTGTTAGCAGGCATGAAAACATTATTCTCATTATTCTCACCTTCATCAGAGCTCTTGGGTGACCAGGTGCATCATCAATGAGCAGTAATATTTTGGAAGGAATCTCTCCTCTGAGCAATAGGTCTCCACAGTGGGTTTCAAATATGTAGTAAATCATGAGGTAAACAGATGTGCTGTCATCCAGGCTTTGTTATTCCATTTATAGAGCACAGGCAGAGTAGATTGAGCATAATTCTGAAGGGCCCTAGGATTTTTCAGAACGGTAAGTGAGCACTGGGTTCAATTTAAAGTCCCCAGGTGCATTAGGCCCTAACAAGGGAGTCAGTCTGTCCTTTGAAGCTTTTAGGCCAGGAATTAATGTCTCCTCTCTAGCTATAAAAATCCTAGATGGCATCTTCTTCCAATAGAAGGCTGTTTTCGCTACAATTGAAAATCTGTTATTTGGTGTAGCCATTCACACAGTAAAGCATGCTTTAAATTTTTAGCAACTTAAATATGGTTGGGGTTAGAAGTTTGATAACAGCATCATGTAATATTTGCTTTTTTAAAAAAATCACGGAACAATTCTCTACCCTTTGAGTAGACCTTGGTTAAATTGCAAGTAATTTATTTGGAAAAATAAAAAACCAAAGGAACAAAAATAATTCTATATTTGTCTTTCGACATTTTCTTCCTCCTGATGATTTATCTTAGTTTTGTTTTGATGACTCACCACTTCTTTGAGTGTTGTGACCTTAAGGCAACTACTTTACTGTTTTTTGCTTTTCTGTTTTTAGAAAAATCCAGTCTCTTGGTTAAAGCACATTCACAGTGGATTATTTTCTCTTTTCCCCATCAGTTCTCAATACAAATGCAGTACATTTCATAAAATGACAGTACACACTGCTCTTTTCAACACTTTCAGAAATACATTTAGTAGTATGTTTGTGGATGACAAAATGATGTCAATGCATTTATCCGTCTGCCTTTCTACTAAACTGTCGATCAATGCAGGGCATTTGATGTATACCGTGTATTATAAGTGCTGTCCTCAACACTTCTGAAAATGGGTTATACCAAAAGCTTTAAGCATGAATTCATGACACTCTATTTAGAATTGGAAATCCACAAATTTCAGACTAGCTTATTCTATATTGATTCTCCTGTGGAAGAGATATAATGTTTAGAGACTACACTGGCCAGAATTTTCTCTCTTAAAAAACAAGCAAATGCATCAAATAGCAAAAATCATTTTTTGTTTCAGAGAAACCCTTACAAGTGTTCCTAAGAACAAATAAATAAGACTCATCGAATAGGACTTCTATTTCTACTTCTGTTTATGATGTGTGATATATACATGCATGTATATGTATATATACATACATATATACATATGTCTATAGGTATGTATGTATATACCACACACACACATACAAGTTTGAAGGTGCTGGATAACTGCTGAAGCACAGAACTTGAGGAGCCAGGTCCTACAGCCACCACATAAGCAGTCCAACCGTCCTGAGGCCAGCATGCTGTAAGAAGCCCAAACTAGACTACATGCAGAATCCATATGGAGGTACTCAAGACTACATGAAGAGAGAGGCCCCAAGATTACATGAAGAGCCAGTGCCCAGCTGTTGCAGCTTCCACTGTTCTTGCTTCACATCACCGACTGCAACTTCATGCAATACCCTGAGTTGAACCTTTTCAAATTTTTTACCCACAGAAACTGTGAGAGATAACAAAATGATGATTGTTGTTTCAAGCCACAAAAAGAAAAAAAAAAAAGGAGATGGAAAACATACTTCCTTCAGGGAATCTGCCAATTTCTGGAACACAGTGAGAGACCAAGGTTCTGGAAAATGGGTCTAGTCAGGGGGCAACTGAACAGAGGCAGAGAACCCACAGAGAACTTCTGAAAATATCAAGGTGCTGAAGAGACAAAACTCGGAGTTCAAGACTGCCATGCAGCCAATATTCAAAACTAACAGGTAGGTTTTACATTTTATCAGCTGCTGTTTTCACATAACATGCACAAAAATGGCTAAATGGAAAAAGACTGATCATAGCAAGTATTGGTGAGCATGTGGAGTGACTCAAACTCTCATATGTTTAAAGTGTTACAGACACTTGCACGTCTATTTGGCATTCAATACCTACTAGTGACAAACGTGTATATTCCACTCCTAGATATAAACTTGGATATACACTTAGGAGAAACAACTACATATGTTCACGAAAAGGCATGTACACTAGTACATAGCAGCACTCTCCTTAATAAAGTAAAAAAGGAAACAATTCAAAGGTTCATAACTGCAGAATGAATGAATAAATGATCTTACATTCATACAATGAAATGCTATGCAGTAATGAGAGTGAATGAACTCCTTCTACATGTAAGAGCACAGTTTAATCTTACAAACATTATGTTGATTGAAATAAAGCCAAACACAAAAGAATTCCTTCTTTATGATTTCATTTATATAAAGCTCAAAAATAGGCAAAACTAATCTATACTGTGAGAAGTTAGGATAATGATTACCTTGGAAAGCATAGTGACCGGAAGTGGTCATTAGTGGGGTTCTGGGATGCTGCCAATGTTCTATTTCTGGATCAGGTTGCTGGTTATATGGGTATTTTCTCTCGGTGAAAATATATTGAGCTGTACACTTATGATTTGTGCATATCTCTAATAAGCTATATGTCAATAATTATTCTTTTAAAAATAAGATCTTGCTCCTATACTTTCATTGGTTTTCATTCTGGGAACCCTCCAGGTTTTCAGTGAAGAGCTATGAACTATCCCATCCTGGCTCTGGCAGGCGGAGGAAAAGTCATCATTTTGAAATACATCTGGAGCATTCTCTATAACAAAGGCCTGCTCTCCAGGGAAAAAGACTCTACCAGCAATTTACCCTAGGTAGAAGGAAGGGTCTTCACCCAACTCCAGCTCCCTCTAGCCTTCCTGTCTCACCTAAGGGGGAAATGAGAAAGCAAAGAAACACTTATGAAAGTCAAAACCCAGGGACACAGGCCCACTAAATGACTGACTTTTTTTTTTTTTTTTTTGCGATACGCGGGCCTCTCACTGTTGGGGCCCCTCCCGTTGTGGAGCACAGGCTCCGGACGCGCAGGCTCAGCGGCCATGGCTCATGGGCCTAGCCGCTCCGCGGCATGTGGGATCTTCCCGGACCGGGGCACGAACCCGCGTCCCCTGCATCGGCAGGCAGACTCTCAACCACTCTGCCACCAGGGAAGCCCATGACTGACTTTTAATCATAAGATTATAGATCACTTTTCCACCCACACACCCTACTACCACGCCAACAGGACTCCAGTATAATAACAATAGATAACACTGAAAGAGTTGCAAGGTGCAGACTTTGTCTAAGGAGGAATTCTTAGGGAAGCTTCCAAAAACAGGGAGACAAAAACAAGTACACTCCAGGAATCTGAAGCCAGTGGCACCTACGGCTAGAGCAAACATTAAACACAGCCCAACTTCTAGCCAGATTAACATAGAACCTCACGCTAAGGGCCTGTTTATAATTCCTATTACCTCATGCCTGACCTTAAACAAACAAACAAAAAAAATCACAAGACAAGCTAAAAGGCAAGAAAAAGGAAGATTTCCAGGCTAGACCAATATATATTTTTAATATACAGTATAAACTCTCTCCTGAACAACTGAATTAATCTACTCGATTCAAGGTAATTTTTTCTTCATTGGGCAAAAGGCTTAGTTATCTGCTTGAGTTATAAATAGTATCAAACTTTTGGAGATTGTAATACTGAATTTAATTAACACATTTTCTGCTAACATGCTGAATAACATTCTTTACCTCAGATCTCTGTTCAAATGCCTCCTCATCAGTGAGTCCTTACATCACTTAAAATAGCAGCACTTCTTCGCACTCCTGATCCGCTCCCCGTTTATTTTTCTTCATAGCAGTAATCTTTCTCTGACACATTATAAATCTTATTCGATTGTTTATTATTTCCCTCCCCCCGCTATAACATAAGCTTCACGACGGCTGATTTGTTCATTACCTCTCCCCAAAGTTCCTATGGCAGTTAAGTGGTAAATATATGTTAAGTAAATGAATAAATATACACTCCATCAACATTTATGTATAGTGAAATAAAGATACCAGGTTATACGATGGTGGCTCACACTGATTGAATTCTTACCGTGTACTCAGAACTGTGCTTGGGACGGCCCACGTGCCGTCAGGCGCAGGGTCTGTGCGTCAGGCACGCGGTGGCTCCGGTGGCCAGGGGTGGGTGCAGGATGTCAGACCTGTACAAGGACATGCTTCTGAAGCACCAGTACTGCATCCTGATCCTGGGTCTGGACAATGCCGTGAGGACTACTGTCCTGGAGCGGTCAAAAACCCGGTTTCATAAGAACTCCAAGGGGAGGAGTCTGTCCAAAATCACCACCACCGTGGGTCTAAACATCGGCACTGTGGACGTTGGAAAGCCTCGCCTCCTGCTGTGCGGCTTAGCAGGGGGCAGGAAGAGCTGCAGTCTTTGTGGTACAAGGACCAAGCAGAGGGCCACGGCGTTCTCTGTGTCACGGGCTCCACGGAGGAGAGACTGAGTACAAGCGTTGGAGAAGATGGTCACGAGCGAGGCGCTGGGCGGCGTCCCCATCCTGGTGCTGGCCAGCAAGCAGGACGTTGAGACTTGCCTCGGGATCCGCGACATCCAAACTGCGTCCAGGGACTGCACCTCCAGGATCGGGAGGGCGCGACAGCCTGACCCAGGCCTGCTCGGCCCTCACAGGCAAGGGGCTGCGCGAGAGCGTCGGTGAAGTGCGTCGTGCGGAACGTGCGCCGGCCGCCGAGCGGCAGGGCGTCACGCAAGCGCAGCCGCGCCCTCTGGCGCCCACCGCTCATCCCCAGAGCCGCAGGAGCTCCTACCCGCCCCGCGCCACCCATCCTGGGGCCTGGGGTTGCTTTGCCTTTTGGTTTTTCCGTTTGCTTTGTTTAAAAAAAAAAAAAAAAAAAAAAAAAAGTGTGTTAAACAGCTATAGCTTTTACATCGATTACGTTATTTAAGCTTCACAACAACTCTCTGTGTAGGTACTATTATCTTATCCCTTTTGCAAATGAGAAAGCCAAAGAACAGAGAGCAAAATTATCCACCGTACCCCAGAGATAAATTGAATTTTTTTTTATCTTTTGGAATTTTGTCTAAATTACCAACCTTATACGTCACAAATTATAGGAACCCACTCAGCCTAAAGAAGGGCCAATATACACAACTCTGAGGGACTTATTTGAAGGTGTGTCAAACAATCCTGCCATCATCAGACCATCACCCACATCCAGAGAAGACCAGAAGTTTGGAAAGGTTTTCTTGGAAGTAAAAATTGTTGTCTTTTCAGATAGTCATTACTAGGTTGAAGAAAAGGGCTATGGCTTTTCCCATCTTCCTTTCTTCTTTCTACATCCCTCTTCTCCTCAAGAGCTGGGCTGCCCAAGAGAAGAATCCTGAGATGCTCATCTCACTCCCATATTTGCTAAGCGTCAGAAACTCATAGACCCTCCCAAGCTCACTGCACCAAGCTGGGGTGCAGTGAGAGAATTCTCAGTAGCTTAACCTGCGTCCTCTGGAGTTTGGGAGCATGCACAGACATAGAATCATGTATCTACCTCGTATCTGGATAACGCTGAAGTTCAGTGAAGCAGCCCCTTATTGCAGGGCCTGAAGGTAGGGAGCCATAAACAGTCACAACTCCCAACAGTTTGCCATGACAGAGCCAGGATGAATCTATGTTGAAGGTCCCCATTTATGAAGGTGGATGGCTGGCACAGTGGAAGCTCAAAAGTTAGAGACTGTGGAATAAACCCACCAGGTGTAGGGTCTGAGTTGGGCATGACAAGATGTCAGCCAGAGAGGACATGGTCGATATCATTAAACCATGCAGTGCAGAAATCCACACAACTCCGTCAAAGAATGAAATGCAGCACAAGCTGGCATTTGGATGTCTGTCCCAGAGCAGGCAACCTATCAACAGTAGCCAAGAGAAAATAAAACTGCAGGACCGGGCTTCCCTGGTGGCGCAGTGGTTGGGAGTCCGCCTGCCGATGCAGGGGGCGCGGGTTCGTGCCCTGGTCCGGGAAGATCCCACATGCCGCGGAGCGGCTGGGCCCGTGAGCCACGGCTGCTGGGCCTGCGCGTCCAGAGCCTGTGCTCCGCAACGGGAGGGGCCACGGCAGTGAGAGGCCCGCGTACCGCAAAAAAAAAAAAAAAAAAAAAAAAAAATTGCAGGACCAAAGAAGTAAAAAGTAAATTAAAAGCTTACACTTTGGTTCTAATCTCTCTTCTCCTTCACCGTGCTGCTTCAGATTTCTTTCATGTCAGGTAAGAGGGAGGAGGAATAAATGAATAGGCCCTCCACTAATTCAAGACCACAAGCCCCAGGCCAGCGTGAGTTAGGATAGGGAAGGGAGTTGCTTTTAAAAACTGGATTAAGATGTAAGTCATGTTGTAGTCTGATGTGGAACTTATAACACATGAGCTCCTTTTAATTGAAAGTTCTCAGGAAGCTATGACATCTGTCCGCCCTTCTTCATCAAGGGATGAAGACTAGATCAAACCAAACAGGTTGAAAGCAATAGTGAAGAAAAATTAAACTTTCCTGCTTGTACCCTACCAAGATTGGATTATTCTGTAAACATGTTACAATGATAGCACTCGTACTTTATCTAGCCTTAATATATCCAAAAATAAATAATTAAAAAGGAATATCACATAATCCTCATGATCTCTAAAAACACTGAAATATGGCAAAATCTGGACTAAGAATCGTTTCCTATTTTGGTACCAAGGGTCTAGATTTGTAGTGTCAGTCCTGGCATAAATGGGTTATTTTTGACACAGATTCCACAGTTAATCTCAGTGAACCAGTTTGCATCTGCCCCAACAGCAATATACGGAATCCTAAATAAAGATCAACACAACACAATAGAGAAGACACAGTGTATCTAATCTGCTAAAATACCATAAGATTATCAGGATTATGTATGAAGGGATAGCAAAACACCTACTTAGACAACAAAATAATAACCACAATCATTGATTGAGTGATGTCAGTCACCATACAAAGTACTTTTCTTAGCTCATTTAATCCTATCAACCCATGAGGTAGGTTCATTACCTTTCCCATATATTTAAATATGAGGAAACTGAGGCGTAGGGAAATTTAAAAACTTGTTTGTCATCCAGCTATTAGGTGGCAGATAGGACTTGAAACCAAACATTTAGGATGCAGTCTATGCCTCCTCTAATTTTTATGTAAAAGAGATGTCTCAAGTGGCAAAATGGAACTACTTAAAATTCTTTAAAAGTGGTTATGAAATTATAAGAGAGTTCCCCTGTGTTTCCTTAAGAACCAGAACTCCTAATGTCAGAGGTATCAGTTTTGAAAAATTTCCTCTGCCCAAAGTTGATTAGAGCACTATTATAAAATCCTCAGTGCTTGTCTTTTCTGGGTCTTCAAACCCGGTATAGTGGGCAGGGATTTCTTTAAAGTCAAATTTAGCTGGAGGGGAAATATAAATCATTAAAGGTGGACTGGCCCCAAAGGCTTAGGGCTTCTGTTCTTTTATCTTTCCACTTCTTGTAATACAAATATTACAAGATTACATATTTCTGCATGTTTTCCTTTTTTAAAAGCCTAAATATATATTGATTTCATATTTTGATTATTACTTTAGTAACTTTAGTAACTATTTTCACACTTTTGATTATTACTTCAGTTGAAATAAATGTTAAGGGCTCAAAACTAATGCATTCATTCTCTTAGCTACTAGGAGTGTTGCTGCCAATGGCTCTCAGCTGCGTTCATCTCTAGAATTATCCTTGGTTGAAAGAAATAGCCTTAGTCAATATTAAAACACTTCCTTGAGGGCTGCTTGAATTTAATGAGTAGTCAAAGTTGTGGTACAAAGTTCTTGGTCCTCCTGACTCAACTGAGACAATTCTGAAGGGCTATCCCAGTTCCAGAAACCTCCATAGGATCAGGTGAAGCCTCTGTTACAAATAATCACAGTTCAGTTTCATCCTCTGCCCTATTTTGCCTTCCTCATCCCTCATTTGTGTTGTTCCCCAGTAAAAGCACTCCCCAATAAACCTGCATGCAGATGCTAGAGTCTTAGAATCTATTTACTGTGGAATTTAACCTGAGAGATTTGGTACTAGGAGTATACCTAGGAAGCAAACTCAGAAATGTGATTTTGGATCCAGATCCACTGCTGGCTATGTGGCAATAAGGACCCTATCATTTGCAGTGCAATTCTTAGAATATTTACCAGTGGTGAACTGGAATGAGATACTGGTGAAATAGTGCAGACTGCCATGTCACCCATTACCGTTGCACCAACACTCTTCTCTCATCAGGTAGCAATAGCTAAGTGAGAAGTGACCATGTAAAATTGGAGGAGAAAAGGCCAAGCTAAAGTCATAAATTGGTTGACTCAGCATATGGGTATAGGCTGAAAATAGACAGCTATTTCATTACAGCCCCACTTAGTGGTGGCCCTGAAAGACAGTGGCTAGAGAAAATTATAGCACTCAGTAAAGCTTTGGGCAGTGCTCCTGGTCATTGACTTTGTATGGAAAGAGAAATGGTCATGTATGAATATACACTGATTCATGGACAGTGATGAATGGCTTGGCTATTTGTTCGGGGCCCTGATATGAGAAAAATTGGAAGACTGCAGGTAAAGATATTTGGGAAAGATGTATTGGCTCTATTTATCAAGGGGGATACGGAGTATGAAGATCCTTGTATTGTATATTAATACCAGAGAATATCCACCACAACCAAGTGGACAGAATTCAACAGCTAATTGATGCTTACACAGCCTATGTCCTTAGCCACTGGCAAATGTCCAATCTGACAGCAACTGAGACCAATACTGAGCCTCCAATGTGGTACAATCCCTTGAGGAGATGAACCAGTCATCTGGTGGCAAGTTGAGTACATTGGATTCCTTCTACACTGCAAAAACCAGTGATTTATATTGACTGGAACCGACAATTATTCTGAGTACGGGTTACCTTTATTGCTTTCAGGGCCTCAACCAGTATCACTATACAAAGAATTACAGAGTTTTGATTTACCAACATGGGATCCCTCAAAACAACAAACAAAACCAGAGGAAACATTTTAAAGAAAAAGTGGTCCAGTCATGAACACATGGTCATGGGTTCCATTGGTCCTGTTACATTCTGTGTTACCCGGAAACTACCAGCTTGGTGGGGTGATGGAATGTGCAGATGAGACACCAGCTTGGATAATGGGGCACCATCCTTCATGATATGACACATCCCCCAAATCAACATACATATATTGTGCTGGGTCCCCAATATATAAACACCTGGACACAGGAACCAAGGGGTGCAGGTAAGAGTGTCTCTAATGATAATCAATCGCAGGGACCTACTTGGAGTTTTGCTTCCTATAGCTTTAACTCTAGACTCCATGGCTCTAGATATTCTGGTTTCCAGACAGAGAACCCCTTACTGTGTCCGCCAGAGGACACAGTAAGAGTCCCACCAAACTTTAAGTCAAAATTGACCCCTGGACACTTCAAACTTCTTGTACCCAGAGTTCAGCAGGCAAGCAATGGTGGCACCATCAATGGCAGGTATAATTGATCCTGATATTCATAGGGAGGCAAGGCTGCTGGTTCATAATTGGGACAGGGAAGAATTCATTTGGCATCCAAGTGGTCCACTGGGGCATCTATTGGTTCTCCTATGTTCATTATTGACAGTAAATAGTCAAGTACAGCAGTTATTGCTTGGGAAATGCACAGGACTAGGGGCTCTCATCCCTCATGGATAAGAGTCTGCATCACTCAACCGCATAAGCCATCAAGACCAGGAGAGAGCTAGTCAATGGTGAGGTAAATCTAGAATGAGTAGTAAAGGAGGGAGATGATGTATATCCCTGAACTTAGCTGCAGCAGTGGGGTCTTCAGTTTGTGCTGTTAACTGTTCTCTTGCATGTTTTCCTGGTAACAGAGGCCAACCAGAATCCTGGAAGAGCTGATTTCAGATAGGATGAATTCATTATGTGAAGTAAATGGATACAAGAGACACACAGGGGTAAACTGTAATAAATGCTGCGGCGTACCTCCCAGGTCCCTCCTTGGAGCCTATGTGCCCATTCCCCAGTTGTCAGAAGTGTTGACTATTGACAGCTCTTAGCTGAACGCTTCTCTGAGAATTACCCTTGGTTTGTGGAAGCTTCCTCATCCAAGGTTACGTCCCTTCCCTCTGGGTAGCCTGGTGCCAGTGACTGGTTGATGCAGGGGTACAAAACCTAACCTCTTTGCCTCAGTCGGGGCAACCTGCAACTCTGAAGGGCCATCCCAGCTCTGTTGCAACTGCATCATGGTTAAACTTTTCCCTCTGCTCAATCCTGCTTTCTTCACCCCTCTCGTATGCTGTTCTCCAATAAACTGCTTGCGTGCATGTCTCTCAAGACCTGCGTGTCAAATTTCAATTAGCATCCTTTTCTTGCCTTCTTCATGAGATAAGATTGTCAGTGCTGGATACTGAAGACACAGTCTAGGAGATGTGGCAATTACTCATCTAGTATTAAAAAGTGCCATAACCTATTTCCTTTGAACTCCCCGCAGCGGCTCTTGTTAATATGAAACAATGTAAAGTCTTTACCAAAGCCACCAATTTCCTGTATCTTTAAGCCTCGTCTCATTTCCAGAACCACAAAAACACTATCATTAACAAAAGCCAGCAGTATTTCTCAACCTAAATTCAAATTGGATATTTCAGTTTGTTTACTACGAAAACCATCCCCAGAAGTGTCGTTATGGTTGTCTGAATAATGTTTCATTGACGACAAAATAAAATCAAAACCCTTGCAATGGTAGGTTCTCCACTTTGTCTTTAAATGAATCTCCACTATACTCTGCTCCAGCTACACTGGCTGATATAGAATTCACTAAGATGTCTTGCGCCATTGTTGGAGTGCCCTCCTCTCTCACCACTCTCCCACCTGCTAGTGAATCCCATCTCTCATGTCATCTCTTTCATAAAGTTTTCATGACCAACAGAGGTCATGAAAATGTTTCCCACAGTTCATGGGAGAAAGACACTAATCCTTAACACAGCCTAGAAGCTTCTGCATTATATGGCCTTTCTCTCTCTCTCTGTCCAGCTTTCTCTTGCATGTTGCTATCAAAGTTTCAGTCCTACTGACATTTTTCTCTTTATAGCACCATATTCTTCGTTCTAAAGTGTTATTTGCATACCAGCCCTCATTCCTATAACACTTCCTCTGGCCTGAAAGTTCCAGTCCTTTGCCTGGTTAATTCTTATTCTTTCAGATCTAAGATCAGTCTTCACTTCCTCAGGGAAACTTTACCTGATTTCTCAGAATAGGTAAGAATTCCTTTATCATATGCTCTCACAGAACACATAATTCCAGTTATGGCAGCAGCTATGTGCTAGTTACTCTCTTTCCCTCAGTGATTCAGTACTTTTCTTATTGGCTCAGAAAGGTTTGGGTAGAAGATCAGAAATACTTAATGTAGGTACTTCCAGGAAGAAGGAATTAAATATGGGAATGCAAAGCCCACACAAGTATTTGGAAGGGTGGGAAGAGTGAAGCCTAGGGGAAAATGCCATTCAAATTCAGGATACGATAAAGTACAGGAGTCCCTTGTGATCTCTGCTGGACCTTTGTGGCTAATTCACAAGAGGAAGCATAGAAGCTGCTAGTGACACCTCCTATCAGCTGTTTGCCAAAGCTCATGATGTTTCCTAACACCTCATAGGAGAAAACTACCTTCTGCTTCTTTTCTTCCTTCTAAATCTCCTATGAGAACCTCTCATTAGTGGGATCTAATCTACTAGGAATTTTGGGCAACATAGTTTCCAGGCTTCCAGATCAGAGTCAACAAATTTTTTCTATAATGGGCCAGTTGGTGAATATTTTAGGCTTTGTCAATGTAGTGTGAAAAGTAAGTACATAGAGACACTGAAATTTGAATCTCAAATAGTGTTTGCATGTTATAAACTCTTATTTTTCTTTTGATTTTTTTCCCCCAACCATTTACATTTTTTTTTTTTTTTTTGCGGTACGCGGGCCCCTCACTGCTGTGGCCTCTCCCATTGCGGAGCACAGGCTCCGGACGCGCAGGCTCAGTGGCCATGGCTCACGGGCCCAGCCGCTCCGCGGCATGTGGGATCCTCCCGGACCGGGGCACGAACCCGTGTCCCCTGCATCGGAAGGCGGACTCTCAACCACTGTGCCACCAGGGGAGCCCCGATGGTAGACATTCTTATAGTCCATTCTTAGAGTCACGTGGTGTTCTACACCATATTGGGCTGTTCCTTTTCTATTAGAGCCTAGTAGTAAACACAAAGCAGCTTTGCCACTGGAAAATAGTGGTTGGCAGAAGAGGAAATAGGCTTCCTTCCAAAACCTCAGGGATCTGCTTTGTGATGTTACTATTGCTGGCACATACTTCATCCCTTTCTGCCATACATTTTTCAAGTACCACTTGGTCTTCTGGGTCATAGACCTAAGTGGCAGGTCACCTTGTATAAAAGCTTGGACCTGCTGCAGACCCTCTCTTGCTCCACATATCTCTTGCAACAGGAAGCCTTACAAGTTACCTTGTAGATGGATCAGAGCAGTATGCCCAAATATAATGCCTTAGATAAGCTAAGTCCTAGGGCTCTTTCCACTGTGGGCTGTGCAAAGTGAGGCAACTTGTCTCTCATTTAAGAGGGAATGTCTTGATGTTTTTATACCATTGTCCTACTAGAAACTTCATAACATCAGAGGTCTGTGAACTTTCACATGGTTGCCTCCCTTCCTCAGCTACGCTCTTTCTTCCTAAGGCGTCTGGTTATTAGTTTCTTCCTGATGTCCCAACATGATATCCTGTTCCATGTCAAGGTAATCAAGGTCCCCCCCCAGACCAGAATATCAACTATTCAAAGCCATGGTCTGTGACAATGATGAAAAGAGCTTATACCAGAATGTAAATCAATGCACTGCTCCCTCATCGAAAAAGTCTTGCTAAGAAAAAATTGTCAGCTGAACAGAACAGTGTACTTAGTGCCATAGTTCACATTCTGGTGCAAGCTCCCTAATTCATTGGGAACACGTAAGAAACATGGACCAGAAACCAGTTCACAAATGACACTTGGTGAGGATCACTGCTCTAGTCTAGACTATAATATGACAAAGATCAGACATTGCTTTGATAAAAGACAGCAAAGGTGTACTGCTGAACTCCTGGGCAAAGGTGAGATGTTGCAGGCTATACTTGCTGATGGAAACTAAAGGAAAGACATTTGCTAGTTCAGTAGGCACATATCACATGCCAGAGGCAGATTTGTTTTAATAAAGATAACAGCTATTGTTTGCCTCATATTACCAAGGTCCCATTTCCCCTTGGTGAAGAGTTCATCCACGCACTCATCAAATGTATAAACGACCTAATTCTGTAATCCAATTTGATGGACTGTGCCTTAGGGCAACTTCTGGAACCAGTTAGTGTATCAGTCAAGATTTGGACAAGAAATAGATGGTATAGTCAAACAGTAAATTCAAAAATTAAAAAAAAAGACTCTTTACAAGTTTTAGCAAGTTTAGGGGACCAACAAAGATTGGTAAAGCACCCAGGAAGTAGAAAGGGATGAAAGTCATTATCAGCTTGAGACCCGAAGGATGAAGCAGTGTTACTAAAATTTGGAGAGCTGAAGTCGGAGGTGAAATGTTGCCCTCCAAAAGGTTGGTAGAGGGCAGCCACTATAAAAAATGTGGACCAGCAGGGGGAAAGCACCACCACACTGTCCTCCTGCCACCTGCTCTCCCATTGGTGCCTGGCCTTGGCCAAACCCAGCACTAAGTCAGAGAGCAAGGGAGTATCAGTGATGCTGTCCTAAGAGGTCAGCTTCCCAGGACACACAGCTAGGTAGACAAGGGCAAAAGATGACTCTTAAAAGATCAGTAGAGAAAAATATGCACTCTTGAAAGGCAAATAGAGAATAACATACATTCCTCCATGAGAGAAAATTTTGATAAAATAGGTTATATGTCTACAATCAAATACCATATAGAAATTTAAAAAATTGAACCAGCATTCCAAAGTAAGTAAATCTCAAGAATATAACAAGTGAAAAACAGGAAGCAGCAGCAGGATACCCACACTATAACATTTACATAATATTTAAAAATCCAATAAAACCATATTTTATGGATACATAAATATGTAAAAAAGGATAGTCTAGCAGTAACCACTGCAGATGCAGTTCTGTATACATCACTGTTATGGGATGACTATGTCTGAAAATATCTTCATTCCCCCCCTTTCACTTGCATAGTTTGGCTGGGTGTGTTAATTATCTATTGCTGTGTGTTGTGGCTTGAACTGTGTCTTCCAAAAAGACACGTTGAAGTCCTAACCTCCAGTACCTCAGAATATGAACTTATTTGGAAATAGGGTCATTGCAAATGCAATTAGTTAAGTTAAAATGAGGTCGTACTGTAGTAAGGGGAGCCCTTAATCCAACATGACCGGTTTCATAAGAGAAGAGACACAGGAGGAAATACGATGTGAAGATGTGGCTAGAGATTAGAATAATGCAGCTGCAAGACAAGGGGTGTTAAGGATTGCTGATAACCCACAAGAAGCTAGAATATGCAAGGAAGGATTCTCCCCTATAGATGTCAGAGCATATGGCCTGGCCTACACTTCATTTTCAGACTTCCAACCTCCGGTACTGAGATAATATGTTTCTGTTGTTTTAAGCCACCTGGTTTGTGGTAATTTGTTACAACAGCCTTAAGAATCTAATACAATCTCAGGATTCTTACCCAGAGTAAGTAACATGTTTCTCGACTTTGAGTCTCTATTAGGTATAGGTGGGTGATGCCATCTTTCAGTCAAGGGCAGGCTGTTCTTCTCCTGCCCTGATACAGTTCAGGCTCCAATATGCAGACACAGTGTGGTCCAAGAGCCCACAGTCAGCCCTGTGACTTCAGTGTGGGGCTAGCCCATCTTCCCTGACACCCGCAGGTTACACGATTTCAGCCCCCACTTGCTGCTGTTGCGTTCTATATGCCTTTTAGGAAAGCCTTTCCATTTCTGATTGATGAGATTTTCATTTCCAGTTTTCATAGTAGCCTCTGCACTTATATGTTTATATGTTGCTGTCATTTATGTGTTTGGACTGGAATGGAGGAAGATTTTGCTTATATTCCATCAGTGATATTGAACTGGATGAATTGCCATAGTCTCCTTAGACCCAGATTTATTTTCTGTTTCTCATGGTCCAGAGTCAAATTACTCACTAAACAGCTCATTGAACTCATGAATACTACGTATGAAGTGCCAAAGTACTCAGGGGAATGAGCTACTTCGTGTACTCAAAGGAAAATCCTGGAGAGTTCCCAGGAGCAGATGCCTGTGGGTTTCATTTATTTGTCTGCTTTTTTTTAAGAATCAGAGACACTGTATGATGTTGTGAGGAAAACAGAAGGAAAACAAGGCTTAGATTCTAGATCTGGCTTAAATTACACCTAATAAACATTTATTGAAATCTGCCATGTGTAATACAATGCGTTAAGCCATGAATTTTACACTGTGAGGGTGGAGAGAATGGAGGACAAAGATGAATAATATATCCAAACTCTTGGCTCTGGTTTACTAAGCCCACATGCCGTGGACCACTCTTGCTGACCTCACATTGTACTACTCTGCTCAGTGGGCGCCAGCCTCACTGGCCACTTTCTCTTCCCTGTACACATCCAGCTTCTTCCTATTTTGGGGTCTTGGACTGAAAGGATTCTTTCCCTTATTATCTGCAGCTAGCCAGGTCACTTGAAACATCGTCCAATTTTGTCACATATGTAGGGTCATTCACCCACCACCACAGATAAGATACCAAATGGTTCCATTACCACAAGGATCCTTTATGTTGCCCTTTTATAACCACACTCACCTCCCATTCACCCACCACACCCACATTCCTAATTTTTGGTAACAAGTAATATATTCTCCATTTCTAAAATTCTGTCATTTCAAAATGTTATGTAAGTGGAATCATATAGCGTATACCTTATTGGGATTGGCTTTTTAGCATATACCCTACTGGGATTGGCTTTTTTCACTTATTATAATTCCCTGGAGATTCTTTCAAGTTGTTGCCTATATCAGTAGTCTTTTATTTTTTATTGCTGAGTAGTGCTTCATAGTAGGGATGTACCACAGTTTGTTTAACCACTTACCTGGTATAGGTTCTCTGGGCTGTTTCCAGTTTTGGGTTATTACAAATAAAGCTGCTATGAATATTCATGTGTGAACATTAAGTTTTCATTCTTCTGGGATAAATGCCTAGGAGCATAATTTCTGGGTTGTATGTTATTGCATGTTCAGTTTTACAAGAATCTGTCATGCTCTTCCAGAATGGCTCTGCCATTCTATCAGCTATATATGCCTGGTCCAGTTTCCCTGCAACCTCACTAACTTTTGGTGTTTGATGTTGTCACTAAGGTTTGTCTTAGCCATTCTGATGCATGTGCAGTGACGCTCATTATGATACCCATTTCCCCAATGGCTACCAATGTTGAACATCTTTCCAATAAGCTTGTTATCTGTATATCCTCTTCAGTGAGATGTCTGTTCATGTCTTTGGCACATTTTAAAATTGTGGGTTTTTTTACTGTTGGGTTTTGAGAGTTCTTTATATATTCTAGATGCTGGTCCTTTTACTGGATATATAATTTGTAAATATTTTCTTCTAATCGTGGCCTTCATCCTCTTCACATGGGTTTTCACAGAGCAAACTATTTAATTGTGATGAGGCCCAAATTATCAATTTTTAGTTATAGGAATCATGTTTTGGGTGCTAAGTCTAAGAACTCTGCTTAGTCCTAAATCCAGAAAATCTTCTATTTTTTTTCTAAAACCAATACTGCCCTCTTCCGATTAATATAGCAATATAGATGCCTCAGTATTGGATGGAATGATTCCCTCCCCCCCACATTTTTATTCTTTGTCAAGATTATTTAGCTATTTTAGCTATGCCTTTCCATATGCGTTTTAGAATAAGCTTGTCTATATCTAAAAAACTTTTTTTAGAAAATTTTTTATAGAAACTACATTAAACCTATAGATCAATTGAAAAGAACTGACATTTTTACTATGTTGAATCTTCCAATCCCTGAACAAATGTATCTCTCCATTTGTCTAGGTATACTTTGATTCCTTTTATCAGAATTTTGTAATTTTCAGCATGTAAATCCTGTACATGTTTTGATAAGTGTATATCTGTGTATTTCATTTTCTTAGGAGCAATTATAAATGGTATTGTTATTCAGTTTCATAACTTTTATTTTTAATGTATAAGAATGCAGTTGAAATTCTTGTGTTGATCTTGTATCCTGTGAATTAACTCACTTATTTGTCCTAGGATTTTTGTAGGTTCTTTGGGATTTTCTACATAATCATGCCATCTGTAAACAGGAAAAGTTTTATTTTATATTTCAAATTTGTATGGCTTTTGTTTCTTTTTCTTGCCTTATTGCAAGCTAGAAATTCCAGTACTGTGTTGAATAAAATAGTGATATTTTATTTGCCTTGTTCTCAGGATTAGGGAGAAAGCATTCAGTCTTACACTATTTTTTATGAAGTTAGCTGTAAATAATTTTTAGATGTTATCAAGTTGAAGAAGTTCCCTTCTAGAGAGTTTTTATCATGCATGAGTGTTGGATTTTATCAAATGGTTTTTCAAATTAATATAATCACATGCTTTTTTTCCCTTTAGCTTGTTGATATATGATGCATAACATTGATTGATTTTCAAATGTTGAACCAGCCTTGCATACATGGAAATCATCCCACTTGGTTATGTGCATCATTTCTTTTTACTTTATTGGATTCAGTTTGCTAATATTTTGTTGAAAATTTTTATGTAAAATTCATGATATATTTGTTTATAATTTTACTGTTTTTGTACTGTCTCTGTTGAGTATGGTATGTTAGCACTTAAATCTGCCTTTTTATTATTGTTTTTCTCTGGTTCTTATTCCAGTTTTGCTTTCCTTAATTTCTGTGTGTTGTGTAAACATGTTTTAAGATTTTATCTTCATTCATATATAGTGTTTTTGAGTGTGTCTCTTGGTGTAGTTTTCTCAGTGGTTTCTCTGGGCATTACAGTATAAATATATGACATTATAATCTAGTGGTATCATTATTTTACCACTTACAGTAAAGTCTGGAAACCTTACTTCTATTTAGATCCCTTTTTCTTTCCTACTTTAAAATATTACTTTCTTGAATGTCAGATGGTATTGTAATTTTTGGTTCAATAATCAAATATAATTTATAAAACACATACATGGGGAAAGGGATATTCTATTGTATATACCCATAATTCTGCTCTTTCCACTGTTCTTCCTTTCTGATGCTTGAAATTTCCTTTTTTTTTTATTATTTCTTTTTTTGTTTGAAGAATTTCCTTTAGCCATTCTCTTAGGAAGGTCTAACGACAAAGGTAACGAAGACCAATGGTGGGCAAAACTTAAAATATTTATTATCTGACCCTTTCCTGATAGACATATGACTCCTCTAGGTTTTAACTTCTTAAACTTAACAATAAGGGCATTGGATTTGATAATCTCTAATATCCCTGCAACATCCATGATTTCATGTGGATTTCTTATGTGAAGGTATTTTTTTCCTCAATGACCACATTTGAGCACTCAGGCAATACAGAACTTAACACTGGAAAGCAAGCACTTAACAAATACTTACTCACTATCATTCCAAGAATATAACATGAAGGTGAAGAGAAATCCAGTCTGCTGACTGTGCGCCAGGTAATTAGATTTATGGAACTGGAGTTCGGGTTCCCACTGTGGGCTGACAAGAGCCCAAAATGTTTCGCACCTGCCAGGTAAGTCAGCATGTACCATCACAATCTGGAGTGTGGTGCTTCCACAGATGCTGTACTGCACTTGTGCTAAAACAGTTCAGGCTATCCCATGGCTCACAGAACAAGGGCTCCCCTTTTGAGCTCTCAGTACTATTATCTCCAGAAGAATTATTTTCTAGTCATCATTTTGGGGGTGCTTATTAGGTGAAATGTGTGAATTACTTTCTGAAATATGCTCTTCTGAATTTAGTCCAGGTAGGAGGGAGCGGGGACATCGACCTTGTTTTTCTTCATCTTAAGAGTTAAGATTCAACTACATATATTTTAAAACAGAAAAATATGTGAGAAAATAAGGTAAATAGGAAACCAAGAACAAGTATGAAAAACAGTTATGATAGCTATTCAGAGACAACTAAAACTCATGTTTCTCTAAAACACATTTTTAGAAAGTCAGAACAGTAAAACAACAATTATTCTACAGTGGAGGTCACAAACTTAGACAACCAGATGCAGCCTTCTGACAGGTTTTGTTTTTCACAGAGTTGGGCCAGAGGTATATTTTTGTTTTTGAATTTAACTGGTTGCTAATATTCAAAATTTTTAGGAGTTCACATAAAAGTTTAGATTTCCACATCCTCTTGAGAGATGAGACACTGTTGGGCCATATTCTCATGCGGTGAACACTGCTGGGAGATGAGGAGCGTTCTCTTTGGGCATCACTTGTGCTTTTGGGTCCAAGTGGGAGTCGGCCTCCCCACATCGTTGCCTCTTGTCCCCATGTCAAACAACAGTTGTCATTTATCATCAGTTTCATGCTATTGTGTTTCTTGTAGTAGAGCTGAAAATGGCAGAATATCTACTATCCATATTTCAGTCAAAAGTAGGAAAAAGCCAGACTTCCTTGGTGGCGCAGTGGTTGAGAGTCTGCCTGCTGATGCAAGGGACACGGGTTCGTGCCCAGGTCCGGGAAGATCCCACATGCCGTGGAGCGGCTGGGCCCGTGAGCCATGGCCGCTGAGCCTGTGCGTCCAGAGCCTGTGCTCCGCGGCGGGGGAGGCCACAACAGTGGGAGGCCTGCATACCGCAAAAAAAAAAAAAAAAAAAAAAAAAAAAAAGTAGGAACAAGCCAAATGGACCAAAAGGAATATGTGTTTTAGTAAAAATGGGAAGCAGATATATTTTTGTTGAGATGAAAAATACCCCTACTAGAAATCCATACACTGAAGATGTCTGTTGTAATAATACAACCTGAATGACCATTCTGAAATATACCTGGCCTAATTCTCTCACTCACAATACCCGCCGGCTCCGCAGGCATCTCGTCTTTCTCAACAAATAACAAGTGGATGCCATGAGAATCTTGTTTTCTCTACTTTTCCAGTTTGATTTTATCTCTTAGACCGTGCAACGAAGTAGGAACACATGGCCTTTGTCCGTCTGTACATTCAAACATCTATTTAAGGAAATAACTCATTGGTGATTCAATTTAGATATTTTTATTCTTCATATTCTATATACACATAGATTGCATCTAAGTACTGAGGGTTTGTATTTTTGTCTTAAATGCTATATTTCCTCTGTCTGAATTAAGACTGATAAAACTGATAAGACTAATAAGGCTAAGTTGAAATGAACACAACTACATCAGAATAAATCAGCACACAATTTCCTGGGTTAGATTTCAGGTATCATAGCTCCTTTTCTACAACTGGCAAGTGCATCACGAGAGATAGTATCTGTCATAAAATCTCCCTACCATTCCCCCCCACCCCCAAGCAGATCTGAACATTAAAGAAAGAGCTTTCAGATATTCAACAGGGACTTGATGTTTGCTTCAACAGTTTAGAAACCCCTTCCAGTGGTTTCTTTCGGGATTTGATAACAACACTGTCTCTCTGGTGTTTGTTATCTTCCAGGTTAGCATTTCAATTCACTTTGGAGGAAGCTGGAAGTTCGGAAGTGTTATATATCTACCACATTTCCATTGATTTTTGGACAATTTATATTCCAGAAGCCACTGATAGCTTACTTAAAGCAGATCCCAAGACAGAGCTTTTCTTTTTAGTTTCAGAGAGAGAATTTTCTAATACTCTGCAGACCGCTTGAATAGACCAGAGCTGTGAACAAATTCAGATAATATCTCTCCCACTCCAAGCCTCCCTAAGCTGCGGGGAGACTTTATGAAATAATATGCTGGGAACATTTTTTACGGACACCATTTTCTGGCAACAGAGCAGATTTGAGAGGGAGCAGCTGTTGATGTCTGATCTCCAGGCTTATTACATGAGGACCTGGAACCCAAGAGATCGTGAGGTGAATACTGAATGAGCACATCAGTAGAGAGGTAAACACGTCTCCTCTCCCTACTGGTCCAGTCAGAAATATCTTCTTTTTTGTTTATCTCTCAATGTCAGAGATCATCTGGCTGCAACACATTCATGCAAAATCCTTCCCTTTCTTCAAAGACTAAATATTAGAAAAAGGCTAGGCAGCACAGACAAGAAGGTTAACACTTATTTTCAAGATTGGTTAAAACTCGAATCCCCAGTTGCTGTGTGTCTCTGCCCACCCACTTCCAACATTTCCCTTGTGATAATACAGAGGAAGGGGATCTATAAAATTCCACGTCATGACAGCCATTTAAGGAATAAATGACATACAGATAGGAGGCCTTTAACTGTGAAAAGCAGAGCACATTTTAAGAGTTCTACCAAGACATCTCCTGCCTAAAGGGACACAGCTGAGTGGGACATGGCCATGCAAGGGACTCTCCACAACGGTATAAAGTATGAATTTTTGAATAAGAGTATTAAGAAAAACAGATTTAGCATCCCACCCTTCTCCCCCAGTACAGTTGTCTCCAGATGCACTGGCCTCTGTGGTGGTACCTGAACAAAGCATGATATTTTTATTTTCTGTTAGAGAGAAAGAGGACTCTTTTTGTCCTTTGCTTGAATTTTGGAGGCCACACGGACCTCTGAGTTTTGTGGTCAGCGGTATTCATGGTAATTTTGGTTACGTGTGGGTTTAATCCTGTGAACAGATATGAAATCAGGGTCATGCTGCAAAGCAGAATCCTTCAGTTAACATCACGAACATCACTGGGTAATGCAATCTTGAGTGAGTTTGTGGATTTTTTGTTAAATGCATCCGTGTTTAAATGAAAATTAGTCTTCCTAGGAAACGATAAGTTCTCTTATCTAAATTCTTATTAATGGAAGTCACAAATGTTCTAATAATGTACACAGCAAATGGGAGTTTGAAGATACCCATAAAGATAATACTTTATGAGAAAATCAAAGGAACAAGAAGAATGAAGTGCCAAGTTTCCCTTGCCGTCAGGGAAGCAGGTGTTTACTGGAAGAGAGCGAGCTGCTAAAGCAGACTCAGATTTAAATCTGTTGACAAATCATTTACCTTCTCAGCTTCAATTTTATCATTGGTAAAATAAGGATGACAATTACTATCTGTCAAGTTTGTTATAAGGAAGAAATAAGGAAATGTATATAAAGGGATAGTAACATATAAATATAGTAACTCAAAAAAAAAATCAATGTCAATCCCCTGGCCTTTTTTTCTTTCCACTCATTTGGAGTTTTTGAAATTCAATTTAAAGAAAAAAAGTGAAAGAAATTACTGTTTGGACATCAGTTTTTTGTTTTTTGTTTTGGCTGTGCCACACAGCATGTAGGATCTTAGTTCCCCCACCAGGGATTGAACCCACACCCCCTGCAGGGGAAGCGTGGAGTCTTAACCACTGGACTGCCAGGGAAGTCCCAAGTTTTACTTTTAATACATTTTATGTGGTCTACTTGTATCAATGAGAATAAGGTATTTATTTGGGAGTGAAGGTATGAAAATTAAGGGGAGAAAATGATGTGCAAACAATAACTGTTGTAATTATAAAAATTTTATTTCACTCTTACTTTAATTAAATCTTCATAAGCACCATGTCATGAACTGGCAATCTAGAAAGAGGATACTGGAATGCTTTAGTCAATAACAAACTGCAAGCTGATGATATGAAGTTACAGCTACACGGAGCATGTGTACAAGACCACATTTAGAAAGGTTCACTTGAGAATCCCACGATGATGCACAAAACAGGATTCTGGCATCAATTTGTTCACACTTCCTATGCTCAGAACCCAAAAAAACACTGGTTCACCTTGACAGTTTACAGTTTGCTAACACTTGACCTTGAAAGCATAAATGTTGCCATCTTGATTTCTTGACCAGTGCTTGGTCATAGGCTGAAAAGACCAATTCCTTTAAAATTTAAATTCTGCTTAAAGGTTATGTTCAACATTATGCAAGTCATCAGCAAGGCCTTTGAATGTGTGCAATTCTCATATATGATCACCAAACCATTACTGACCTAAGGAAGTTGTGGAAAATTATATTGCCAGCAAAATGCTTAAATTTGGTCCTACATTAAAAGACCCAATTGCCAAGGTGTTTTTACATAAATTTAATTCACAAGCATGTACACAAGAGATTCACTATAAAGAACATTGCTTCCTGGTTTATGAATAAAAAGTTTATCCTCTACTTACACTAAACATACAAAAAATAATCTACAAAAATTGTTTACAGTTGATTTTAGTGAAAGAAAAAGCTTTCTTCAGAAAAAAAAAATGATTGTGTGGTGGTAGTAGTTTAGCCATCAAAAAAGGAATGTAAGTAACCAATAAATATAATGTGCTTTCTCCATATAGACATATTTACACTTGAGTCTTTGGCTTATGTTGTTTTCTAAAAAGAACTTTAAATGATCCAGCCATCATTGCACATTAAAGGAAAATAAGCCAGTTATATATATTTATATATTTATATAGAGATCTGCTACACTTGAAACATTAAAAAATGAACTTTCCTATGAATTTGCACAGCTTTTCTTTCTTCTTCCTTGAAAGATTTAACATCTTTTATCTGAAAAAGGGAGAAAAATGCCACATAGAAAGTATTAATTCATGCAACACGTGGTGGCTGCTCTACCAAAGCAGGAGAGAAAAGGCTGCATGTTCACTGGACAAACACTGAGAAGTTCTCATTTGAATCTGCTTCTTATTAAATAAAATTTATGTGGCACGAAATGTTGATGCTTTCATACAGTAATAGAAACTGAGTCCTTTTTATTAAGATACACAACTTCATAAGAAAAATACTTTTACCTCTCAAATGTAAAAGCCTCCCACCCCCCACATTAAAATCTTTCTGCACAGGTGTGACACGTACAACAGCTGCTGGCTCAACAGATGAATGGGCTCTGCTTGGATGCACTGTGAAGTCTCCCCCCAACTAAGATGACTCCAGGTACTCCAAAGCTACGTCGTAGCAGAAACGGTACTGCTCCTGAAAGATGTTAAAACAAAAGGGTGGAGCAAAGTTAAGAAAAAGGAGAAGAATGGAGAAGAATAGCTATCAAATGAATAGTTGCATTCAATTTAGATTTTTCAAGAATTACAGATTTTTTTTCTATATACAAGTTTAGCATCTAGGCATGCATGTTTTACATTTGAGTCTAATGATTGCTGTTTAAGAAAAAGGAACTTGATGTAAAAAGATATGTTGTCTTTGCCTCATATTTTATATCAAATTACAAAAATCTTCAGTATTATCTGATTATAATAGTAATACCTGATCAGTACAGAAAAATTTCCAAGTACAGAAAAAGATAATCAGAAAAAGTTTCTATAAATCTGTTATCAGAAACAACTGTTTAAAATACTACCTTAGTGTTAATTCAGTCCATTTTTATGCATGGTTGAAATAATAATTACTTTAGAATAAATATTAATTGCTTATCTATGTTTGGGGATATAACTTTATATTTTATTTTCTGTTGTTTAGCATTGTTGTGTATCCTTTTCTTATGTTATTTAACACCTCTGTTAATACTTCATAAAAGTCTAATATGTGGATTGACTGTAATATTGCATTTATTTTCTTTACTATAAATAATCCTAGAGTGAACATGCAAATATTTTTCTCCTCACTTCAGATACTTTCCTTAGTGTTATTAAAAAAAGCCAGTCATTTCAGACTGCCACTCAACAAGTCCAAATTCTTAATTTCTTCTTCCAATTTTATTGAGATATAATTGACATACAGTACTGTATGTTTAAGGTGTACAGCATAACGATTTGACTTACATACGTGAACATCCAAATTCTCAATTTTTTTTTTTTTTTTTTTGCGGTACGCGGGCCTGTCACTGCTGTGGTCTCTCCCATTGCGGAGCACAGGCTCCGGACGCACAGGCCCAGCGGCCATGGCTCACGGGCCCAGCCGCTCTGTGGCATGCGGGATCCTCCCGGACTGGGTGGGGCACGACCCCGTGTGCCCTGCATCGGCAGGCGGGCTCTCAACCACTGCGCCACCAGGGAAGCTCCAAATTCTTAATTTTTGACACAGTTTTTGGTCTATCAGAGAATTTAAGTAAATTTTTCAAAAATGGTTAGTGGTCCTTAAATTTTTTTGAGCTTACTTTTACCAGAAAAATTTATTTCTTCTGCCTTTATTTATTTAAGACAACTTGGTTAACAAAAATTTTTGAGTTAAAACTGCCTTTCCTCTCAGTCCATCTGTGTGTCGCTCCATTATGAAGAATTTAGAAAAATTCAGACTGCATTACAAATTATTACTTGCAATATGTATTAAAATCTTCCCAATTCAGTCCAAGTGGGTAAAATTCAGGCTGAATTAGAGAACAATCTAAAACACATATTATTTCTAAAGAGAACTTCCAGGTGTCTCCAGCAATAAATGAGGGAAATAAAAACTTTCCCCAAGAGGTCTTTATCAATCCTACCCTAATTATCTAGTAGCTGTGATTTAAATTAGCCTACCACTGTGGCAAGTGCATCTCAAGAACCAAAAAGTGCTTGGGAACTGTTACATCTCTTTAATCAGTCTCTAGCAATTTGGTTTACTCTCTAAATTTTCTTACCAAACTCGTCAGTTCAATTCAACAGCACACTGAACTAATCATTAACCTTGATTAAACACAAATTGTGTGTTTAGTCAGGATTCATGGGACATGAATGTAAAGGTAAATAGTAACTCTTAAGAAGGTTCTAGAATGGCAGAGTTTAATCATAGACTTTTTTTTTTTGAGGAACAGTGAGAAATCAGAGTTAAATTTGGAAGTATGATTTGAACGCTGCGGCCAGAAGTGATCTTATTGATGATTTTGGAAGACTTGATCTGAGAGATAGAGGCAGAGTTTACATTAAAAACTCTTCAGACAGCAGAGAGTTTAAAGACCTAACCATTACCTGCCCATTTTGTAAAAAGACCTCAGAGTTCTACCTCAAAAATCCCTCAAATCTATACCCCCCTTCCTCCAGCTCCATTGCCAACACCCCAGTCAAAGCCAATATCATCTTATTGGGACAAGAGCAATACCTAAGGTATAAGCTGGAGTAGAGGGGCTTTGAGGACTTGTAGAAGGGGAAGAAGTCTGTGACCGTTCTTCAAAGTGAAACGGTATAAATGTAACTCTTCAGATTTTGTCTCAGGAAGCAATGCACCTCTTGTGTGAACAATCCATGAGCAGGAAGTGGTGAAAATACTTTAAAGGTTTATTGAATTGCTCACTTTTGTTATCTGATCATCTTGATAAATGTAGGGCAAGCAACAATGATGTCTTGGTTTTCCTGGTTTACTTTTCTGTGAGCATAAACTACACAGCTGCCCCTGACCTTATCCTGCCATGCACATATGTGTAACCCACAGCCATCACTTTAGAAGTCGAATGTGCTAGAGAAGTTTAACTTTCTTCCTCTGCATACAGCTTCAACCAGACGAGCTCCTACATACACCTACCTCCCTGCTCTTATTTTGTAATCTGTGTTGTGATTTAGTGAGCCCTGGCTAATTCAAATAATATCACATGAACTACATTCTAAAATTGGTCAAGCTGAAAACTGTCAAAGGCGATAGTTTAAAAAATTATAATTTGACCAGCAATGAAGAATTATAGATAATGACTAAAATAAGTTTCATTTGCCCTTTAAAAACTCTGGGGGTCTAAAGTGCTAGATGCAGGGCTTCCCTGGTGGCGCAGTGGTTGAGAATCTGCCTGCCAATGAAGGGGACACGGGTTTGATCCCTGGCCTGGGAAGATCCCATATGCCGTGGAGCAACTAAGCCCGTGCACCACAACGACTGAGCCTGTGCTCTAGAGCCTGCGAGCCACAACGACAGAGCCCGCATGCTGCAGCTACAAAAGCCCGCATGCCTAGAATCTGTGCTCCGCAACAAGAGAAACCATCGCAATGAGAAGCCCACGCACTGTGATGAAGAATAGCTCCCACTTGAGGCAACTAGAGAAAGCCCGTGCGCAGCAACAAAGACCCAACACAGCCAAAAATAAATTAAAAAAACAAACAAAAAAAACTGATATAAAAAGTGCTAGATGCAACCTATGAGTATATCCCTCAAAATGTTTTACCAGTTAATATTGTTTAAGAAATAAAAATAAACAAGAATAAAACCTAGATAGCAGGATTTTCTTATTATAGAACCATTTAACAAATTTTACTGTAGCAAATATTTATTGCTCAAAAGAAACGAACAAAAATCCTACACATTTCCCAAGTTAAATGAAAGTAGTTTTCTTCATCATTAGCAGCTTAGGCAATATGTGATTACGTTTATGTGGGTAAAGAGGGACACGGCAGTTCATCAATTAGGCAGGAAAGTCCCCACAAAGACACATTTATACATATGATTCACTATGCGTGTATCAAGTCAAATCAACAAGTAGGTATATGATTGACTAATCTCTACCCTCCCTTCTGTGTACAAGACTGTGACTCACCGGGGCTTCCACCATGTTTGGCTTGCTGTTCCTTAGCGTCTTGACCGCATGGAACACATCGACAACATTTTGCCGTTTCACCATTTCAACAACGATGCCTATAGCACAGAACATGCCACTTCGCCCACCACCATTTCTAAAAGCAAAGAAAGCAAAAGCATTTTAGATCGAAGCTTTTGGTGACCACAGGTCACACAATCATGTTTGGGAAAAGAAAACATTACCTTTAAAATTTTTTCCTTGTGTTTTAATTTTGCTTCACATGTGTGCATGTATGTGTAGAGAGCAGAAAGGAAAGATACTTGAGGATGACATTAACTTAGTAGCTTATACTTAGGGACATGTTACAGGCATAGATGGCTGCAACCTAGATACTTTGAGATTTTGATAGATTTGTACACAGTGTAAATCGGAAAAGTTATTCAGAGTAGTGTTCAAAAGAGTTTAAACTATATAATAACTATACGATAATCAATTTAAAAAATACAAAAGTTGAAGTTAGTAGTGAATTATAGAATCAAGAAACAGGAAGATTGTTTCAAAAGAATGTCTAGTCAAGGTCTGTAAGATGGGAGTCGGTTACTCTTTAACATAGATGTGAAGGCTAATAAGGAAATGACCACCAAGGCCCCCCACATGGCCAAGCCAAGCCGCCACACTCACAGGCAGTGGATGATCGTTCGGCCCTCCCCGTCCTCACATTCCTCCTGCCATTTTTCCACCTGCAGTATCAGCTTCAAAAATGACCGTTTGGAGCCAGGCACTTCTCGATGAGAAGCCCACCCTAGATACTGAAACTGCTGTACCATCAGATAACCTTCCTGTGGCTGCGGAGGGAAAAGTATTTTTATGTAAATGAGTTGGGGCTAGAATTTTTACTAAAAAGTAGAAGGTTCATATCAATTTACACCATGACATAAATGACACTGACAATGGATTGAATCTAGCTGATGCAAGTCCAAAATATGTACATACCAGTGCAGAAACATTCTAAGTTACATGAGAATTATCAGTTATACAAAATTCTCCCTCATGCTCCATATCCAATAATCAATT
This sequence comes from Lagenorhynchus albirostris, assembly GCF_949774975.1. Lineage (NCBI taxonomy): Eukaryota > Metazoa > Chordata > Mammalia > Artiodactyla > Delphinidae > Lagenorhynchus > Lagenorhynchus albirostris. The sequence continues at coordinate 33,886,035 of NC_083106.1, read as the reverse complement.
CCTATGTTTATACTTCGTAAATAACTTTCAAATTCACCTCCTCTTTATTGCCACTGACATCATTGCACTCTCAATCACAAATCATAATAATCACTTCTTAGTTGATCTCCCTGAACAAACTTCGATCTCCTTTCAAACCATTCTTACCGAAGGCATCATGATTATTTTTAAATGCAAATATGATCTTGTCACTTCCTGATTTAATGGCTTCCAAATGATCTTAGCATAAAACCCAAATTTGCTGCCATGGCTTAAAAATACCTATATGATAAGGCTCTACCTCTTTCTCTAACTTCACTTTATTCGAACAACCTATTCAAGTTCTAGACACATTGGCCTTCCCTTAATCTATTTATCAAGTCATTTCTTGCCTCGGGAACTTTGCACATATTCTCCCCTTCGCCTTGAACATCTCCTTCTTGCTTGCTTTTCTCAGTCCCAAACAGAGTGATCAACTTGTCTTGGGTTTGCCTTGGACTTTTCTGGTCTTTGCACTAAAATTCATGTGTTCTAGGAAACCTCCCTGTCCTGTGTAAACCAAGGTAGCTGGATATCCCATGCCCAAAGAGCTCCTACAAATTTTTTCAAATTTTGACTTAAATTTCACTAACTCAAAGAAGTCTTCCCTGATCACCCAGCTATGTCAGATCACCCAAATCCTCTGTATTTTCTACTTTTTCTCTGTAAAATTTCATTTATTTGTAAATGATTATATAAGTTGTTTAATGTTTGTCTTCCCTGATAAAATACAAATTCTTTAAGGACAGGAAAATCTTTTTCCCTTAAAATCTCTATCCCTAGAACCTAGCAAAATACTTTCCAAAGAACAGTATTGTTGAATAAATGAATCAAGACCGTAAACCTTCATATGAAAATGTAAGGAAGAATTTGTAATGCACAAGTGAGCCATATCATAAGGCATCAGATCTGAAGCTTCACATGGCAAGGGCTCATGCATCTTTTGGTAGGACAAGGGATTATCTAGTATAACACCCAACCTCTAGTTGGCGCATACTAAATATTTGGTGAGGTGAATGATATTAAATAATGAGAATGGGAACAGAAAGAAAAATCACGCACTAGTAAGGACCAGAATACCAAATATAGAGGACGATAAATATGCTGACCAAAAAAAAATGTAACACAAATTTCAGTTCCTGTTCCTAGAATATTTTTCATATAAACAGCTCAATTAACAGACAGGTCTTACTTTCTTAGTTTAGCAGCTACGGTTTCTCAGCTAAAATATTACTAGAACCATAATGTAACAGATGTGCAGACATAATGAGATTCCTTTAAATTAACATCTAAGATATGCATGAATATTATGACATGATTGAAGTTATCCTTTTTTTCTCCACTGAAATGAGCAATAGAATTGGATATGAATTTCTTCTCTACTTATACACATATAGACGTTAAGCAGAAACACATATAGCCATTTTGATGTGAGAAACACTGAAACATGACAATTCTAATCACACACTTAAAACAAGACATATACATAGAATTGCTGCTCTAAAAGACAGTAACCTAGCTGTTTAAAAAGACCATAATTCCATGGAAGTTACTACTGTTTTCTTTTCAAATTCTGCTTGCTATGTGGTTACATAATATAAACAGTTTTTATTAGTACTTTTTGGTTTTTTGAAGGAGAGACCCCACACAATTTGTCACTGAAGGCAAAACACATGAGGTGTCAAGGAAAGAAAGACTTCTGAAGGACACGGTTCCTACTTAGCTGCTGGGAAAAGGCACAGTGGTAGCAGCACTGGATCTAGCTATAGATCTGGGCAAAGCCAGAGGCTGGGACATTTAGAAAGATGAAATCGTAGATGAGCTGTAGGCGCAGAATCAGTGATGGCTGTGATTTATCTTTTCCTTCATGCCTGGGGCCCTCTCTTATAAGCAGAACTGGAATAGTGACATGGAACCCTTCTATAATGGCTAGTCCGACATATCACTTCCTCCTGTCATCAGTATTATATTCTTATTTTTCAATGGCATGCCTCTTCTGGGTTGGACTATCAATGCTAATAAAACATGCAGTCAACCTCGAGATAAGTCTACTTATGCTCAGGGGCCAGGCACAGACAATCAAACTCATTTGAACCTAGGAATCTGAATTTAGATTTCCATATAGAATACAATAGGCTAGTAACTGACCAGGAAACCTAGCTTCCAGCATTTCTGCTTTCTTGTTTTTAGAATGCATTTTTATTCTAGTGCTAAGGCATAAGATGATTAGTAGCTTTGAGAATGATTATATAATGCTTATTAGCTTATTAATTTTACTCTCTCTTTTGTCTGAATGGAAATATACCCCATCATGATTATGGTCACCTGGTTCTGGATCAGCTCAGTTAAAATCATTAATGACTTACTCTTGTTAGATTGCATATCCTAAAAATCCGGTTTATCACATCACAGTCCATTGAACAAGACATACATTCCACTTGGATAGGGCCATATCGTAGCATCCCTTCTTCTGGCCAGTACTGAGGGCAGCCCTAGATGATGAATGTTTTGAAAGAAAAAAGAAAATGAGCATTATTTTTTCTAAATAGGGTAGTATAAAGCAGATTTTACCATTTTATTACTACCTTATTAAGTTGTGCGTAAGTACACAAAAGCAACCTATAACCATTAACCTGGGACAAGTCGACTTCATTTAACATCACAATGGAGGTACAGCCATAATCATACACTAATCTCCAGAAGTCTTTCACAGTGTTTGGCAGAGGGTACTGTGTGACGATGAAAGCAGCTGGTTGCCTGTAGCTCTGTGAAAAAACAAGGGAGATGGGGAAACATAAGAACTTCAAATGAATAATTAGCTGTACAAACAGATTCAGCACACTTCAGTGTAGGGCCAGTAAGACACAACAGCTTCATATGGAGATGGAGCCAGCCTGCTGCTTAAGCCCTGGAATAACAGGTTTGGACCACTGCAATATACTGCAACTAGTAATCAGTCAATCTGTTGTATGACTTTGATGCCTCAGCAGTAATTTAAGCCAAGAATTTGTTTTATTTTGTTGATAAAAGTAAATATAGCACAAGTACCAAAAGAAAAAAAAAAAAAAAGGAAAGAAAACTTCTTGAGGCTAACATCCTTCGTGAGGTACCTGTTGGGCTGTTTCAGTCTTCCAAAGTCTAAGAGGTTAAAGGCATAAAATTCCCTGGCATGTGTGTGTGTCTCCGTGTATCTATCTATGTCTAACTGCTATCAGCTGTGAATGGAACTGTTTGGCTCTCCTCCACTCCAAATTAGAAAAACCACGTGTGCCTCAAACTCGTGTGCTTTTATATTATATGGACATTATCAACACATCTTGTAGGCAATCCACTTTCCACAGTTTTCTGGGCATTTCTAATGTATATCAATCATCAGAATGATGGTTTCAATCATTTAAGATTTTTCAAGTGCCAAAGAGTAAAACCAATGCATTTCCTGGGCCCACATAAGAGGGAATGTCTCCTTGTTTACCAAATGCCCCTTGACTGGGACACAGAGCATTATCTCTTTCCAGAAGGAGAGGATAGGCTCATCTGGCCAATCTGTCATTCTACAGACTAATGAGCTGCACTAAAAATGAAATATATATTTCTATGAACTAAATTAATGATTTGTAAAAATATAACTAGACAGTTGCCTGAGATGGATTTCTTTAATGCTGATAAAAATTGTCAGTGATCTCCTAACTCATTTGTATCATACTACTCTTTAAGTCCTTCAAGTGTCTTAAACAAGTGTAGAAATTGACCTTTAAACTTCATAGATCCTATCACCATTTGGGAAATGCTGCTAACCATAGCGTTTCACTCCATGGAAGACTTCAGGATAAATCTGAGGAGATAGTAATTCACCAGCTGCTTCTACTTGACCTTAAGACCTTACAAAGTCACACCCACAGTTGGGGTGAGTACCCTCCTAAAGAGGGTATGAAAGCTCATGGGGAAGGATCAGAAGAAAGAAGTATGCTTCCCTTCCAATTAAACGTCTGCTCCATGGGAAAGTAAGTCAAGGAAGGCTAAAAGCCTTTTATTCCTTTTCTGAGTCACAGGGGAGGGGAGGTTCCTTCCTCTCTAAGTGCAAGAGCACATCTAAGGCTTTGAAATCACAGGATCCTTGGCCTTACCTCCTAATTCTTCACAGGCATGGCGCAGGGTATATGACCCTTACGATGGGGGTAGAGGGCAAGGGAAAGTGGGGAGTGTTGACCAGTGAGCCCACTCTTATTAGCCAAACCGAACCGAAATTTCTGAAGCCCTAACCACACTACTAAATCCACAGGGCAGTTTCAACTACAAAATATATCTGTGTTGAATCACAGGGAATTAAACAGAGAATAAGAACAGGTAGAATACAAGCTTCAGTCTTCATATTGACTAGAAAACAATCTGAAAATTAGGAAAAAATTTGAAAGAAAAGCCAAAGACAAAAAATGCCTCAAACACATGCCTCATCAATATTCTTTCCTAATATTTTCTTTTTCCCTTTTTCACACGGCCTTTTCTCATCCAAATCCAAACTGGCTCAGAAACAAAAAGTTCTGTGTGTTTTCTCTGTATTTAGTATGTTTGCCTTTCCAGACAATTAAAGTTGGAAGAAAAAGTACAATGAGGATCCAATGTGATTTCAGGAGATATGAGTAATGACTAGGCAAGACTCTGGTCACAGCAGGAGTGGCATCTTTCTACTTGAGCTTGCCTTTAAACTATTCTGCACTGTAGAATAAAAAAGATCAAAGCAACTGGGTGAAAGTTAGAATTGGAATGTGGGCTTTTCTAAGTCTTACTATCAGAAGCTAATTTTGGAAACACAATAGGAGCAATTACTTAGAAAGCTTCATTATTAGTCACCCAGGAGTGAACCCTGACTTCTGATTTCTCCTTACTACAGTTCCATAGCCTAAAGGGCAAAAACTAGAGATGCTTATGAATGAAGGTGATAAACTAAAAGGATTCTGAACTTGAAACCCTTCTTACTTCTTCCCAAGGTAAGCAAAACAAGGTGGCCAAAGACTAATTTAAAATTCTCTTTCTGTATTGTTCTGTCTATGGGACGCTAACACGCTGAGTACATGCTCTACCATCTACAGTGTGAAGACTGGGGTGGGGTAAGAGAGTTCCTTCATTATGATCGATGTGTTAACATGATATCTTCCATGCCTTCCTTAGTTATTTATATCTAGTCTCTATTAGTTAATAACCAATGTAACAAGTTAGCTATAAATTATTGGAACACTAAATGTCAGAGATAAAAAATTCCAAACTAACACAATTTCAGTAGAATATGGCATTCTGTGATTTTAAAACTTCGAAATAGATAAGCATGATTCTCTTTCCTGAAAATAATTAGGATAAAAACTATCACCTGTAGATTTTTCTTGTACAGAAATTTTATAATAATTGACAACCAAGTGCCAAACTTATAGTCAAGTCTAAAATTTACAGTGCCTAAGAATCATTGTAAGGGAAATTCAAAATCATTCTCCAAAAAAAATTCGTATTTCAATGAAAGTTTCCAATTTTCCTTTTTAGGCCATTTAAATTTTCTTGAAAAGAGAACTAGCCAGTGTTCATCAATTTTGCAGCTTTTCATGACACTTTACACTAACAAAGAGAGCAGTCTCTTACGTCCATAAGAGCAGCATTGATGTAGTTACTACTCTCCCCATCAATTGTAATTAAAAAAGGCAGACATCTGTCAGGTGGCAGCATGTCCATGAAACGGTTCTTGTCATGGTTCCTTGGCAGGCAAGCTATACTGCAGTCCTCAGCTTGTAGTCGAGGGGTGACTGAATTCAAGGTCTGAAAAGAAAAGGGAACCCAGGTTAAAAGACAGTGACCCATTTAATAGCATAACACTGATCTATCAAGCATTTAGGAGGCCAAGTAGAAAGTGAAGGATTTGTGCAAGCCAATGGCATTTGCCACGATGACACGCTGATAGACTTTGTAGTTAAAGCTAATGAAGCCAGAGAAGTGACAAAGAAACAATACACACATTGTACAATGGGCCTCTTCTTAAAAGGGAAAGGGATGCTAAACAACACAGCAACTTGCAAAATGTATTGCCTAACCAAAGAAAATGCAATCAAAGTGGCCCATGATGATGACCCATCATAAAGTTATCATTTGTAATAACATTTTAATATGCCATATTTGAAGACATGCTATTGCATGTTGGAAAGAGCACTGGGCAAAGAATCAAAGTATTAGGTTTCTAGAGTTATTCTTGACTTCACAGTCACATAGCTTTAGGGGTGTTTTAAGGGCAATGAAAACATTGGGGATTATTGAGAGACGATATTTAGCACAAACTCTAGCTATTATTATTAATGTTCTTGATCTCACGTTGTGAGTAACACAGAAGGTTAAAATCCATAAGACTGCATTTGGAAAAAGGTTTTAAACACACCTAAATTACCACTAAATTTGACTTTTATGATACCTTTTCCCACACTTTTCCCTGAGTCTGAACTCATTTGCCCTTCAAGATACAGCAGATATGAGCTCATTAACACAAAAGTGACTCCATAATATGTATAATGAAAGAGATGGGTATTATATTATACTTAAAATAGGGTCAAAAGTTATAAATTTGACTTGAAAGATGTTTCTTAGAAGAATTAAGACTGCCCAGAATAAATTGTAATAAGTTGTTCAAAAAAGAGGCTGTAGAAATAGTTAATACCTGGAATTCATCTTTGAGATGTGAAGAGTTTGTCTGGGAGTCTATTCTAATCATATCAAAATATGCAGCTTTAAATTCACAGACAGGTATGGCAGTTTCTCCACATAAGCAGGCTTCTAAAATGGCATCATGAATAAAAATGTACTGTTCCTATCAAAAGAAAGAAAATTTTCATAATATTTAATATAAATGTTCTTTCATCAAAGAATTTTTTCTATATGACTTGATGAGCTAATATCGATTCTATGTGAAAAGCACCTAGTATTTAGTCTGATAAATATTGGAAAGCAAACAACAAAAAAAGGCCACTAGAGGTTAATCAGCAATCAACACACCTCTGTCTGGACCATATTGATACGACGAGATCTTAAGGCTTTGACACAGTTGTAGATGTCAACAACACCCTCTCTTTCAGCCATGTCCAGCATGATGTCAATCACAATGTAACAACCAGTTCGTCCAGCACCAGCACTGAAAAATAAACAGATCTAAAGAACTGCAGGAAGCATGTCTATGAAAATTGAAAGATCCTTCTGATTTTCAAATAAGTGGAATCAAACTGATTTAACAAAGTATAAGACATAATTTGTACTTACTGTGTAAATGCTTATTAATGAACAAATAACTTCATGTAGAGTATCTACTTTGGTGTAAACTGAGGATTGGAACAAATGAAAAGATACAAGCTTTGCAAATCAAACTGTGTTTTGAAAATAATGTATATATGTCACTCAAGTTCCATAGCTCTCTTACAGTCTTCACTTTACATATATTTCAAGCTCGTAGAATTGATCAAGGAGTGGATTCGTGCTTTAAACTTTCACCTGAGACTGAGAGACTCACACTCACGTGGTTGTGGGCACTCGGGCAAAATGCAGGAATGCTGTCTTAGTCAGACAGACTCTTGTCAAGGCAAAAGAACATTAATTCCAAAACCTTTAAATGGAAAATCTGAGGAGTCACAATTCAGGGGAAGTGTTAATAGTGAGGGTGGGGAAGAAAACGGCGGTTATCAATGGGGAGGAGACCAACAGTAAAAAGAATATTTGAATGGTGATACAAAGAGAAAATGAAAATGAATTGTGAGGTATGAAATATAATTCCTAACAGGTCACAAAGATGCCACTATCTTACTGTATTTAATTCAGTAGTTGAATCATAATTCACTGTTGATTGTTTTACCCACTGGAAATATTTCTACAAATATTTCTCCAATCATATATAGAAGTCAATGGAGCAAACAAGATATAGTTGGGATTTTTACAGGAAATTCACTTTGTAGTTAGCTTCCTCTTTTCCATAAATTCAGATACCCAAGTGTAAGTAGAAAAATGACACTTCTGTTTCAAGAGAGTATCTGAGAATCTTGGAGCACTTCTGAAGCAAGCCATTCATAGGAAAGTAAACCTCTATGATAAGTCAGGACACCCCATAATTGAAAACCCATTTATCTCATTTTCTAAATGCATAGATAGACTATTAACATTATTTCTTTGTTGTCCAGATTTGGTCATTTCTCTTAAACTTACTGTTATTTAAGAAATTTAAGTAAAAGGTATTGTGGCTATCTCTATTTCTTTTTTTTTGCCTACCATCTTCTCAATCACTGTTCCCAGGGTTTGAGACAAGAAAGTAATTGAAGAGTATATCAGATTTCTTGAGGAGGACTGAACAGATTTTTTTTTTTGCAAGGTACACAGTATCTGATCCTAATGGGACGCCTTACTTTTATTGTATTCTTTGTGCTTTATTTTCCCCCTTTTATACATGGTCATTTAAATACTGAATAGTCTGGATTTTCAGAAAGAAAAAAATGCTTAAGCACAATCTATTATGTAGCTTGGAAGGAACAGTATTTGAAAATAGTGTGCAGCATTTAGGAAAAGCTTTTCAGATTCAGTACATATTTTTCTGTTCATATCTCAAAATGAGACCATGTAATTTGCTTTTAGTGTCTCTGAATGCTTGTTTTAAGAGAAGTTTCTAATCAGAAGAAAGTCTGGATAATCAGATTTTTCTGGCATATATTTGCTGGATTTTACTGATGTAGTCTTCAAGGTTCTCTGATGGATGGCTTTTAAAAAAGAAAATTCTTAAGTAGCTGTTTTACAGCACAAATTCTTGCAATTTAAACCATTTAATAACTTTGTATGCTTCAAATTTAGTTTTTTTTTATTCTTAGAAGCTTTATTCATACTAACCAAAAATTGGCACCAAAGCCAATATTCATCAACAGGAAAATGGATAAACAAATTGTGATATATGTCATAAAACAGAATATTATTTAGCAGTAAAAGGAAATAAACTACTGATAAAAGCAACACACTGGATGAATCTCCAAAACATTAAGTTGATCAAAAGAAGTCAGACGCAAAGAAGACATAAGTATGATTCTATATACGTGAAGTTCAAGGCCTGGCAAAGCAAATCTGTGGTGATAGAAATCAGAATAATGGTTGCCTCTGTGTGGGAAGGACAATAAACTGGAAAGGGTATGAGAAAACTTTTAGCAATGATGGAATTATTATCTTCCCCCCCCCCCACACACACACTGTATTTTATTTTTACCAAATTTAGTTTTAAAAGCTGGGATTCTATTGGGAATTTACTAGATAGGCAAGAAATCTCTATCTTTACCTACCATTCCAAAATATAATATGGGATTTGCAAAAGTGATCTAAAAAAAAAAACAAACCACAACACGCACACAGATGTTGCCACTAAAAGGCAGAGTTTCTACACTCGCAATTATAGACAGTACTACACACATTACGATGAATATATTTATTTCTGAAGTTTCTATTTTATATCTTCCTTAGAGTTAACTTTTATTTTATTACTGTTTTACCTTATTTGTAATACATGAAAGCTGAAACCTTGTAAGCCAGCGGTCCCCAACCTTTTTGGCACTAGAGACCGGTTTTGTGGAAGACAATTTTTCCACAGCCCCCGGCGGGGGGTGGGTAGGGGAATGGATCAGGCAGTAACGCCAGCGCTCGGGAGCGCTGGGGAGTGGGAGATGAAGCTTCGCTCACTTCTCTCTCTCTCCCCACCTCTTGCCCTACCGGCCCAGGGGGTGGGGACGCCTGTTGTCAGTATGCATTAGTTTTTGTGCTTACAAGCCTTGTCTGGATATTTTTAAAAAGCTGACTGCACACAGTCAATGCCATTTGGACTACCACTTACCTGCAATGCACAACGATGGGGCCAGCGCTGGGAGGGTTGGAGAACTTGACCCGCCGGATAAAGGAAAGAAGGCCTGTAGCATGGTAGGGTACTCCATGGTCAGGCCAGCCGGTGAAATGGAACTGTTTAACTTCACGCATCTCACTGTATCCCCTCTGTGGAAACATGTAAAGAAGTGTTTTCAAAAGGACCAAAATAGAGCCATTAAAGACAACCACGAGTACTAGACCTGATTGACAATGAAAAAAATCAGAAATTTATCAAAGACCATGCTTTTTCTGAAAAAGGATGCTGACATGGCCTAGGAGCTTACCTTTATTGTCAGACAACTGCCAAAGAAAGAAAATTAGAAGTCTTGCTCAGTTCTATAAGTCTGGGTAAATTGTATTTACCTTGACAGTCTGTTCCTTACTTGGAATGATAACACATAAAATAATTAGGGGAAAAGGAAGAAATGGGAAGTTAAAATGCTGCCCTATTGACCCAATGCACTGAGTTCTCAAGTGGTGTATAAAAGCAACTTTCTACTTCTCACCTCACAAAGAGATTTTGATGCCTTGCTTATCCATGTTGAAAATAGTTTTGATGTATAGCATGTAGGGATTTTCCAGAACAGTACTACTCTAGATTGGTTTGTAAAAATATACAGACAGCTAAACTGTTCTTTGGGCAGACTATTTTTCTAAACTCTGTGAAAGAATTCAGCACACAGAGGATTATTTATGGCAACAAAAATACAAAATGAAAGAAGCAAAGCATCCATCGTCATGTCTCTCTCCTGTTGGGTTAATTTAAGAGAACCCTTTCAGTACACATTTCAAAGCGCTTACCTTCCTTTTTTTTTCCCCCCTTCCTTTTTGTTAAAAGAAGCCTGTACATTGTAGTAGCAGTGCTTGGAGAATATAGATGAAATGCTGCATAATTTATTTTTAAGAATCCACATTTGTAGCCCCCCAAACCCCACTATGATCCATATATTTCCAACTCTACTGTGAGATCTGTGAATCTCAGTTTCACTTGTTCCTCAGAAAAGGTGGGAAAATTGCATGAAATAAATGAACTAAATTGAGAAAGTTTATCTTTAGATTCCATCTTTTTTTTTTTTTTGCGGTACACGGGCCTCTCCCTGTTGTGGCCTCTCCCATTGCGGAGCACAGGCTCCGGACGCTCAGGCTCAGCGGCCATGGCTCACGGGCCCAGCCGCTCCGCGGCATGTGGGATCCTTCCGGACCGGGGCACGAACCCGTGTCCCCTGCATCGGCAGGCGGACTCTCAACCACTGCGCCACCAGGGAAGCCCTAGATTCCATCTTAAACAGACTAATACCACCCAAACCTTGGAAGCCAGTGATCATATCTTATAATTCTTTTTCTTTCCCGTTCCTAGTACAATACCATACACAAAGCGGGGCTCAACAAATAAGTATAATAGTGACAATGATAAACATCACCATGGAATTGTGCAAATAAAATCACTTTCTTAACTACTTTTCAAGTCAGCTCCAGTGAGGAAGGCCATAAATTATTCAAAGATCTGACTTTAGACAATCACTTCATCTCCTCTGCATTGATCCTTTTGCTGGAGTTGCTGTAAGGACCTCGCTCTTTTTAGAAAATTTTAATATCTGGCAATGCATGTTCCCTTATTGTTCATCTTACTTAAATATTCCTGAGTAATTTTCAAATATGTGATGTAAAAAAAAATCACTCTTTTTCAGTGTTTTTTCTAAATAACAAGAAAATAAAATAAAAATAAAACCCCAATAATGTTACAATGTTAACAATGTTAGCAAGTCTCCTTATTTTTCTAATATAATTAGAGTATGCCTATAAATGTCTTTTAAATAAAATTAAGTGCATTACAATATCTATTAATAAAATCCCATGGTTTTGCTCCTGTAATGCACTAAAATAATGAAATATCCTGCTAGATTTCCTACCACAGTTGTAAAATCCTTGTATTCTTAAAAAACAATCATGAAATATCATGTTGCGATCTTTTCTTAATTCACTGCTGGATTCAAATTTTCAGCATGTTCTTGAATGAAGTTGGTCTGTAATGTATGTGTGTGTACCTACTTGAGAAAGGGAGAGAGAGACTGAAAAAGAGAGAGAGACAGAGAGAAGAGCTTGAGAGAGTCCTATTTCTATGTGGTTCTGTTATCACAGTTATGCTAGCTTTTAAAATACATTTAGTTGGTTTTAATGATTTTCTATGGCCTAAATAGTTTGATTAACTTAGGCATTAGCTATTCATTAGTTATTCTTTAAAGGTTAAAGAAACCTCAATTATGAAACCATAATACAATTTTAATGGCAAATTTTAACACTCATTCTATTTTCTTTTACTATCTGTTCAGATTCCTAACTCTCTTTGAGTCAAATTTTGGAAATTATTATTTGCTAGAATATCAGTGTACCTAGACTAAAATCTGTCTCCAAGTTCACACGTCCTATTTGTTATAATTTTCCTAATAGCACTGTAACTGTAGTTATACACCTTTTGTGTTATCTAATGTTGCATATTTTGTTTTGATTGTTCTTCATTTGGAATTGACAAGTGGTTTAGTTACTTTATTCCTCTTTTCAAGGAAATAGCTCTTTGATTAAGTTTATTCTTTTTTGTTTGTGTTTTGGTTTTATATTTAATTTTTCCTTTGTTTTATTGACTTTTTTTCCTGATTTTCTAATTTTATGAATTTTCACAAGATTTTAGACTGCCTTTCAAAATAGAAATCATTTTTGAGTATATATTTTTCTCATAAGATAACTTGTGGGAAATTTTGACATGAAATTGTTTATCTTTACAATATAATTTTAGTTTTAAGGCTATAGTTCAAAGATTATTCAGAAGAGGCTTTGGTGATTTCTGAGCCTAATTTGGGGGATCATTGGTCAGTGATTTGTTTTTTATTTTCCACTGGATTTTGGAAATGTCTTGAATTTTCGTTATACATTCAGATTTCCTTTATAATTAAGTACATGATTGATTTTTTTATAAAACTTTAATGAACTTACAAGAAGAATGTATACTCCAAATTCTCTCTTTCCATAATAATGGGATCTAGCTATTCATTAAATCATGCTTGATGGTTCTTTTCTTGAAATCTCCTACATCTTTGCTTATTTTTTTCTACTTGATTTGTCTAAGAAATTTTCATACATACTTTATAGTTGTGATCATCATAATCATGTTGTTCTGTATGATGGTACTTTCCATTTAATATTTCCCCTAATTATTTTTTATGATGGTAAAATTACTTATAAATATCATTTGCAAAGAGTGGCATTTCCAGATCATAGATGTATAATTTAACTATCTATTGTGGACAGTTATGGTTATCTATAATTTTCTATGACTATAGATGAGTCATTGTATTTTTAATAAATTTTTTAGGATAGATTCATAGAAGGTAAGTTTCTTGGTCAAAGGACATCAATATTTTAAAGTTCTGCAGATACACTGCTTTACTGATTTACAGAGGGTTTATGTCAATTTAAGTACGATCAGCTACATATGAAAATATCTGTCTCACCATATCCTTAAAATCAATGAGGATTATAGTTCTTTTTTAAAAAGGTCTGGCTGATTTGAAAGTACAAAATGGTATAGCATGAGGTTAAACATTTTCAATAGGCAGCTTAGCCGTTCCTTTTTTGGGGGGGGATTCTATTGTTTCCTTTCTATTTATATTAACGCTGTGAATTAAGAATATTAAATAATCACAGATTTGTTTTGTTGCGTGTACATCTTTTAATTTAAAATTTTTTGATACAGATAATTTTACACTTTTGTGTGGTCAAATTTATTAAACTTTTCTGCAACAATGTATGTTATTGCTCCTACGTCTTGCTTCAGTCTACTTACACTGCCCACTCTGCTTCAGTCTTTCTGATCCTGTTAAAAAAAAGTCAGATCATGTTACTCCTGGGCTTGAACCCTCCAATGGCTGGCTACTTTTACCTTTAATACAAACTAAAATCATCATAGTAGCTCATAAGGGCTCACTTATCTGGCTCTGTTATTTCTCTGACTTTATCTCGTATTTCTTTCCCCTTCACTTACTTACTTACTTACTTACTCTGAATACCCTAGATTCCTGGCTGTTTCTCATGATGACAGGAATATCATGCCTTTAGGTCTCTGAAATGACTCTTCCCTCCATCAGGAATATTCTGCCTGGGACAACTTCCCTGGGATATAATCCTTCCCTGGGATATATAATAGTTGTATCACTCACTCCCTCATTTCCTTCAAGCCTTTACTTATGTTACTTTCTCAACAGCTCCTTTCCTGATCATTCTGTTAAAACTGTAGGCCATTCCTTCCTCTACCTCAGCAATTTTCCCTACTTCCATTCCCAACATTATTTTTCTCCATGGTACTTTTCAAAATATATGGTGTATTTGTTTATTTGTTAATTTTTAATGTCTTTCTCCCCTCAACAGACTATAAGCTCCACAAGAGCAGGGATTTAATATGTGTCCCAAGATTTAGAAACATGCCCGGCACATGTTATGCTCTCAAATAAATATCTGTGGAATGAATGAATGAATAGATTTGATAGCATCATCAAGACAAATCTTAACATGGATTTTAAGGAAAAAAAAAAGTTTCAATATACATATTTTTGTAGAACTTTAGGGTACTTACCCTTTCCAGGGTGAATGTCCTGACTACATATTCAGCAAGTGGTTCCATTTCTACACAAGTTACTTTGAAGTCACCATAAACTTCAGTATCATCAGGCCAATACTTATAGCACTTAACCTAAACAACAAAAAGTATATATAGGTGAACCTGAGTATATAATACCCATTAACCAAGATGATTTAATTTCAGTGATAACTCTTCAGGTCACAATTAAAAGACAGTGTAAAAATCTACAAATGAGATAAAATAATCTGTTACACAATAAATAGAAAGATTTTGTGCAGTTTCATAAAAACATATAAGCCTGATAATGCAATTAGATTCTAGTATAAAATCAAAGCTTATTTTATTTATTATTTTATTTATTAAATAAGAAATAATTTCTCAGCAATCAAAGACTCACTTGAAATGGTATGCCTAAGAATTTTTTTTCAAACAATTGAATGATATTCTATTGTAAGTGTGTTATGTTTTGCTATTCAACTTACAGTCATATTCTGTGACACACAGATTTTTTTGTGCCTCTTACCCGGCCAACTTCAACTAAATTTGTAACCATCACAATGCAGGCGGACTGCTCTTGCCAGATCATTCTCCAGAAATCATATACTGTTTCATGAACTGGGCCTATAAAAAATTAATTTGAATATTATGTTATCAGAGAAATTTTGTAGTTATTAAGAAGTTTAGACAAGATAAAAAGCACTATAAACTAAATGACCCAAAGGAAAAAAATTAAAGGTGTAACACAAAATGTCACTGAAAGTACTTAAATTCAGTTCATATCTAAATTCACACTAAAGGCAAAAACATAGGCATGTACAAGTTTGTTTGTTTCAGTTTGCCTTCTATGTTTTCAAATTCAGAAGAAGAAATCACTAGTTTTTAGGGTACTTATATCTATCTCTAAGTTACTTTAATGCATCTTCATGTACATGTCAAAATAGGAAGTCTTACACCACCATCAACCAAACAGCACATATTACCAATTAAATATACACACATCATTTATAAACAGTGCATGTTTAGGGGTTAATGAAGAACTATCATACATATAAGGACACATTCTAATCTTACAGTATCATCTCTGAACTGCAAAAGCAGCTACTGGGCTCTACTCTACCCTATACCATGAAACCAGAATATTATTCACCATGGATGATCTTTCTAACTTTAAAGAGTTTATAATTAAACTCAATTACACCAAAGATATGTGAAAAACACTTAGAAAATGACCTCTGTCAAAAGAGCAAATTAACTTTTGTTTTACTTTCCTCTTTTATAAAATAAGATGTGCAGGTTTCTCTTCTGATGGTCAGTGGTCAGTTTGGGGAGATAACTAGAGTAGTTTTGGTGTTACTGTTAGTATACTTTTATTTCCCAGTGTGCCACTATAACAAGATTTCTTTACTGTCTTCTTATTTTCCACAAAGAATGAACTCGACTAAGTTCCCTTTAGCCCTTTGTTTTGTCTTAGTCTTGACTTTAAAACAATTGTTGCAAGACAGTCCAGTATTTCGTTATAGCAGTTTTGGTCTTGGGTACTATTACGTGCCAGGCCGACAGACTCTGTTGCAAGAAAACAGGCACCTTACACAAGATGAGATCTAACTTGCTTTCATCAAAAAATAAGTAATTTCTCTGCCCATCCCTGTTGACTAGTGCTCTGGGACATCAGGATACTAAGAACCAAATCTCAAAACTACCAGCAGCTTCTCGTTTACTTTTAATTAAAAAAATAAATCAAGGTTTAATTTATATACATTTTAAACAGAGAAAACAATTTGTATTATACAAATGAATAAAAAGCAGTGTTAAGCAGAAAATCTGATCTTTTTTTTTCAGTTAATTCAGATAAAATTACAAAAAAAATCACATGGATGATTTAAGCAAGTTTGCTTACTCTATTACATTTACAAAGGCAAAGTTTTACCTTGAGTTGCAATGTAGTGGCTTGGTCTCTGGTAGCCCTAAAATAGGAGCACAAATTGGTCATCATTTTATATCAGCGTCAGAAATAAATGAATGAAGGCATAAAAAGATGAAGACAACCACCTGTTAAGATTAAGTTACAGTAAAAAGTCCAGAAATGAGTAGTGAACTCATAGTTCACTTCTCAAACCTAGGTTATCTGAAAGGTAAAAATAAAGCAAAAATTAAATATTTTAAGGGCTCTGATTAAAATATATATTACATAATTGAGTTTTGTTTGCTAGGAAATAACTTCATAGATTTTGTTTGGTTTCACTAAAATGTTTATGCCTTCATGTTAATCTTTAGTCATTCATTCCTGGCAAAACTGTGTTCAAAAATATTAATTCTTATTTTATCATCCAAAAGTACAACACACTGCATTACAAATAGACAACGACATATTAGAACCATAAAAAAATAACAGAACATTCCAATGTTAGAGCTGGACAATGCATGCGTGCATCAAGTCAAAGTCCTGCTGAGATTTTTTAGAGAATATTTCTATTCTATAATATGTTCAGGAATTTGCCAAAACTATTTTGTGTGTGCTGATAATATTAATTTACACACACATAATTATAGGTACACACATATATAGGGAAAGAAATCTTTTTAAAAATGCATCTTATCCTGAACAAAAGGTTTAGTATTTTTTTCTTTCTTTTTTTAGTGTGCCTTGAGTTCTATGTGGTTAAGCACTTAATATTGTTTCAATAAAGAAATTATTCCAGATAAGGGATAAGTTGTTAGCTGCTTTCAACTGGTTTGAATTCCAAAAGACCATGAATAGCAAAAATGTTAATGGTATAATAAGGTTAAGCTTTGACTTTGTTGTGTCTTGAGCAAAGGGCTTTAGTAAAAGCCTGAGTTAGCAGACCATCTGGTCCTAACCAAAATATCCATAAGACATTTGGTCCATGTCAAGGTTCTTGATATTTACAGGATCCCTTGGTTGTGTCCAAAATGTCCATAAGACACTTAGTCTATGTTGAAAGGCCCTTAAAATTTGGTTCTATCTAAAATGTGCATGAGCTTACTAGGTCCATGCCAAATGGTTTTGGATGGCACCAAATATCAAGGACTTTTGGCGTGGACCAAAGGTCTCCATGGACATTTTGGATAGGACCAAATGTCCTGCCAGGGTCTTGGCAGAAAACCAAGGTTAAACTAAATAGGTAAGAACAAGTACAAATTTGTCAGAGGACTGCTGATATATTTATTCTAGAGAGTAGACTGTTAAGTTTAGTTTTCCATGTTGAGATGTCTGATAAATTTGAAATATTGAATGAGAGTAAAATGATGAGCAGAAATTTAACCAATATACTCAGAGACTATACTTAATAAAATTCATTCATCAAATATATAAATAATGACAATTCACAAAATAACAGTAAAACATGAGCTTAATAAATGTGATAAAAATTATTTCCTATTTATAGAAATTAGAAAAAGTTGGGTCCTCATTATCATATCTTTTATATATCTAAAAATGTATCATATATGCTGCAATACTTGATATTTCTACCTTTTGCCTTACAATTAATGCATATTTAGAATTAATTAATTTCAGCACACCTAGGTTTGGATTATTTTTTTTAAAAAATAGCTTAAGTTTAATGAGTGCTTAATATGTGCTAGGCATTGTGCTAAATGCTCAACATGAATTACTTCATTTAATTCTCACAACAAAATGATGAGGTTAGTGGTATTATTATTACCCCCACTGTAAAGATGAGGAAACTGAGGCACAGAGAGATGAATCAACATTCTCACAATTTCCAGTGTGATTTTGAACCAGGAAGTATGAACAGAGACTGTCCTTCTTATATGTAATGTAATATATTGCCTCCTTAATATTTTATTTTATTTGATAATTACTTTCCATTAAATAAAGAATTTACATGTAGATATGTTTGCAACCAAAACTGAACAGCAGAATGTATGATCAAAACAAACTTTCATTTGTATGATTCAATATATATGTGTGATATGTGTATTTTACAAATGCAGTTTAGTAATTATTTTGCCTAAGGATTTTCAATACTTTACAAACCAATACCACACACCACAAAATAGTCTCCCTACCCATTTTTAACATCAGAAGTCAAATGTAAAAAAGTAAAATTTCAGAAACACTAATACACATCATACTATCCAGCTTCTCACATATGTTTGGGGTAGGGTAAAGAATAAAAACCAGAAACAGAAACCATCAACAAATAAAACTCGAGTACATAATAAATTGTCAAAAGCTAAAAATGGTCCTGTTTTTCTAAACATAGAAAAGGGAAAGAGGTAAAGTAGATCTTTACACATGTAAAGGAGTTACAAAAAAATGAACATAGGTACACCATATGAGGCTAATTAGGGGAAGCATGCAGAGATAGCTAGTAGTGAGCATTAGTAGTAACTGTAATTGAGCAGTTAACATTAAATATTTATGATAGAGTGCTGTTATTTACATATAGTGGTACTTACATCCCTGTACAGCCAAATCTACAGCCCAAACCAAAGTCAGGTGTGAAAGAAAGCACAACAACGTCAGTAAGTACTAGGACGTAGAACAAGGAAAAGTGTACAGTTTTGTTCTTTATTTTAAAAAGCTAGCAATCACTTTATAGGTAATAACAAGCAAAAAAGATTTACATATATAAGCCAACAAGTTGGGCATACTGAAGGATAAAAATACTTACATCTATATAGTTGGCATTAATGTAATCTGAAGAAGGATCATCCTCAACAGGTTGCAAAATTACTCTGGAATGATCATCTAAATTTTTTAAAGGATAAAATAAAAGCTATTAAATTTTCCCCCTGTTCTGAGACAATGACCCTAGTAGAGACTTAAAATAATTCGGTGGTTAAGAGCTGATTATCCATAATATACTTTCAAAATTTCCTTGGATACCAGTCATTTGAAGAAATGCAAGAACTTTAATGAGCTCATTACTTATTACAATGATAATATTCTGTTAATAAAGCTTCAATGACTAGCATTTATAGTCAGGAAGCTTTTACGGGACATGATAATGTCTGATAAATTATCACTTGAGTCATAAATTTTTCTGAAGAACTGAACTTGCCTTAACTCCTAATTTTGCTTGTTAGGCATGATTCTATATGGGTGGGATCTTTTCTCCCCATACTTTACAGAAAATGAGCCACAGAACTAGGGAGTGAATTTCGAACCCCTGCTCTCAACTTATTTTGTGATAGTCAAGGTTAAATTCTGATGCATTCAAAAGACAGTGTAAAATAATTTAAATTGAGAATAAAGTGGTCTAAGTAAATCAGCAGTTAGTTACAAGCTAAACTATCTGTTACTTTTCTTACTGCCCCTTTGGTTTCATATGATAATCAATTTATTTATCTCATGAATGCATTGTAAAGACTTCATCAGGAGGAAGTCCCTTATGATAAGTAACATGGAACACCTGGGGTTCAGGCACTGGCTCCAAGAAAGGAAATTTGGTATATGGAAAGAATAACACTCCCACCTTGAATATGTTTGGTGGAAGAGTTATAGCAATTTATCACTGAAAAAATCCTTCGTATTTGTTATTCTAATATTTTCAGCTGTTAATGACACCCCCATATATTTATGTACAAACATAAAATCAAGCGGCACGTTATCTCCACAGGGTGAAGAGTCTGAGTCAATTAATTAATGAGGATGATGACAATTTCTGAATCCCTGCCAATAGCCAATGCTCCTCTAATATTAAATAGATTATTTTATGAGCAGATGTGTCACCCTCTGGGATTTTTTTAAAGTTTAAAACCATATAAGGAGGAATTGCAAATTACTCTTTATCTTCTACACACAGTATTTACATTCACCAAGAACTGTAAGAGAACTTACACGCTATAATGTTTCCATATCGGTTTTTTGCTCTATTTTGATCTTTTTTAGCTACATCCCAAGATGCTGACTGTCCTTCAAAGAAGCTCTAGAAAAAAAAAACCCAAAATTAACAAGCGCACTGAATTTAATTCCTTTTCTTGAATCAGGTCTGTTTGTTCTGAAGACAAAACAGTAAAAGCCATCTTCTCTGGGCGGAAGGGAGTACTACAGCAGTAAACAAGTTCAATTTTCAGACCTCAAAGCTTGTTTGTTGGACTCCTACTTGCTCATCTTGGATTGGACTGAGTTTAAATTAAGGACAAGAAACAACTTTAGGGGAAAAAAAGGACCTTGAAAGCATTTCAAATTTAAGATCACTATAACTTTGTGAGATGGAACTAGAGGAAGCATCAATAGCTTCAAAACTACTTTTAATGAGCATCTTTCAAAAGTATGCTTCCTTTAGCATTTCTAACAGGAAAAAGAAAACCTGTTTTCTCCCATAATTATTCACTAAATCATGTGCAATAAACCACATTTCAGTTTCTTTGAAGATCGTGGAAAGGACTGAGTCTCTACAAGAGACCATATGGAAATTAAAAAGAGCCATTATCTCCAAGAATCTTGGAACAGATGAAATTGTTGATTGGTTTAATTACCATATGCAGCAATTTAAAATATGGGTATAGATTTCTTTTTGCAGAAAAACTTAAACTTTGCTCAACACAGGAAATGGGGTCTTCAAAGAGTCAACGGTCTTTGAAGCGAGGTACACAGGAATATACATGTAATGAACAACAACAACAAAACAAACAAACAAACAAAAAACACCCCAGCTCTGGCAGAATATTGTAATTCCTTGCACTATTTTGTTAACACAGCATAGTGTTTCCTGCATATATCTAAAATCAACATTCAAAATTCAAAAATAATTTTACTCATTCCTAAACTAAGGTATAACAAGTAATCTTAAATTAAAGGTAATGTTTAGAAGATTCCTTACAAAGTTAGATGTATTTTAGGTGGTCTTTCAAAGTAAAGTACTGTTTGTTCTCTTTTACTTTACATATGTGTGTACAGTGGGGGAGGAACTTTCTTGTACACCCCAGACTGATATTTCTCAGTAATTGAAAAGTGTCAGAGGAACTGTTTCTTTTTTGCTATACTATGTTTATTGGGATGTTTAGTTTAAATCACTTCTTTTGTAGTATAATCTTGGTATTTTGGTTTGAGTAACAAGGGGCAATAAGGATGAAAGAAGAATTTCCCATGTCCTTTTTTGGGCTTCTTTTTGTTGTCTGGATTTTCCGCGCTCTGTTTTTCTTCCCAGCCCCCCTCAACCTATAATCCTCAAAACAAAACTCAGAGTGACAAGTAGTACATTTAGGGCAAAAAGCTAGATCTTATTTCTCAACAGAGGGTCAACAAGCAAAGAGGCAGAAAAGTATCCACTGCTTAGGTCTTTCAAATAGCAGAACCTGCAATGATACAATGGGACTCAAGGTATCTTGCTATGGATTTTTGAGCGGGGGAAATATAAAGTCTAACAAAGTGGTTTTTAAGTAACAGTTAAATAAATTATGGGATCCAATATTTTTTTATTTCTTAAAAGGAATTTTGACCCAGATATATCCCCAGGAAGTACCCTTTTCTTTCAATCCATCTACCCCCCTCTCCTCATATGTACACTTGATTGTACATTTACAGAGAAAGGATTAGACAGTCTACAGAGTATTCCACTGCTTGCTATGTTAAAGCTGTTACATGGCGCTGGGTATCATGGTTAGAAATGAAATTCAATATAGTATTGAAACTTTCACCTCATATTCCTCTTTGAACCCGTAGCTGTCTGATGTCTTCATGAGATTAATGTGCTGCAGTAAGTCGGCTACCCTGATAGCTGGGTGCAGCTGTCCCGTCTGGTAAGGGGATTCTGTCCCCTCACACAGGTAGCGAGGTACATCTAGAAGACGACTGGATTCTGCTGTAGCACTGTGGTTCTCATCTGCTATTTTTCAGATTCCAGAAGATTAAAAAAAAGACAAAGTTACCTTGTTTAATATATATCTATGCAAATAAGATTTTAAGATCTTATGATCTTTCTAATAGTAGGAGGAAGGGAAAGAAATATAGTAGAGACCTAGGGCAGCACCCCTATAAAGACAAAGCCTTTTACTTCAGCTCAAGGTAGGAGGTCAGGGTATATTATGTGTCTATCAGTAAGACAATACATGCTGTGAGATGTAGAGGGAGACACCTGATCCACTTTTAAAAACTATAAGTGGGAGATTTTGCTGAGTTCTGACTTTTTCTTGTACCTGCAGTCAGAGCAGTATAGAGTGGGACCAGAAGATCAAGTTGCCAATTGGAGAGTGTTTTCATTCTTGATTAAATTGAACAAATCCTTTCCCACCCATATCCCAACCTCCCTCTAGGCAACCCATCCCCACAGGGCTGCTCTTCTTGCCCTGCGGCCGTACTATGCCCTTCCACCTCTGGCTTTTTACCACGATACACTCCCAGACTGGGAAACATGAACATTCTACAGAATCAGCCCCTGGGCCCACTACGTCTGCTAGCCAGGTTACATGTGCATTTATACTTGATCTCCATTCCCTTGGTTTATTATTACTGTTGTGTTTTTATTGCTGATACATTTTGACTTTTCTGGCTACTGTATGAAAGAAATGCGGGTATGTCTCTGGGGCAAAATATTTAGGTACTTCCTCTGGAATTCTTCCTCGGCCCATTGAGGCTGAGCTACAAAGCACCTGCTTTGTGTTCCCATGGCCTCCTGTTCTCCAACATTCATTTCACTTACAATGTACTTTAATCATTTACTTACTGATCTATTTTCCTCACTAAACTCTCAATACTTAGCATGTAGAGACAAGAGTCATATTTTTCTCTTTATTCTTAGTGCCTGGTGCAAAGCAGTCACTCAATACATATTTCAATGACTCAGTTAGTTAAAAATCTATTAAATCCCTCACGACCCACATTTAAGTATAGGCCCCATCTCAACTGTGTTGTTAGCTTAAAATGAAAAGAAACTCTTAAGTCTCTGTCATAAGAAGGAAGAAAAGAACAAGAACATTTTACCTCTGAAAAATAAATATTACTTTAATGACCACAGTACTAATCATTACAATGAGAAGAAGCATGCTTATAGTTACCACATTTAAACTTACCATGTTAAAAAAAAAACAAATGTTTTAAGGGGTGTTACTTTAGAAAACATTACACTGCCATACTCATTAACAGAGGAGAAAATACACTCTTAGGGGAACTTTTGTTTTAATGATAATGCATACTGTAGAGAACGATATTTAGTTAACAGTTAAACATATTTCAAGTGCTGGTACATTTGCCTGTTCTATCACCAACTCTACAAATAGGATATGGCAAAAAATGAATTGTTGTCCCCATGATAAACATTTTTTCTTCCTGGAGAAGGAAAAAAAAAAAAGAACCCCACAATCAGATTTGTATGCTTCTATAATTTAGGTTGATTGCATTTACTTTACTTTCTCTTATTAGGATGAATGCAGTTTTTCTTTTTGAATTTACTTCTAAAACTCTACATTGAACTAAAAAAACAAAACTCTGCTGGATTCTGTTGTGACCTAAAAACACCCAAATGAATTAATGCTCTTTACTCTGGTTTCCCACTCCTCTACACAAAAACGTTTGCTAGCAAACATGATTTATGAGAGTTTCCTGTTTTTTCTATGAGACAACACTCAATTGATCTATCTTTGCTAAAATATTGTAATCAATACACTGACATAAAGAATATATACATCTCCCAGTAAAATTAAATTCAGAAGCCACCGATTTGGGCACTACCACAGAATATAAAGCTTAGGATAAGAAGTAAAGAGAATAATGTCAGGGAGGCAAAACGCAATGACCCAAGCTGGAATAAGGTAGTCAGTGCTCTGTGAAGCAGCCCCAGAGCACACGTTGTACCTGCTGGAGCAGTGGAATATTTACATTTGTAAAAGGCTCAGTGAGAAAAACAGAATTCACCCATATTCCAAATCTTACATGATTATCAACATGAAGTAGACAGTGCCTTTTGTTTTGCATTAAGCTTTAATACATTAGTACAATGAGCAGTATTTTTTTAAATTATCACATATGAATTATTAATCTCTATACATTTCTACCTCATTAAATTACCTAATAATGTGACTAGAAGTAAGAGTACATGTACTAATCATTATCCTTATCACACATTTAAGAATAACTTCAAATATTTCCTTGACGGAAAGGTTTCCTAGAGTTCTTTGTAATACACTTACCAGTTATAGGGACTTTAACCCAATGAAGCAGTAGAACACAAAAAACAAAAATATGAATCAATACAAAAATTTCTAACTTCTTTTTAAATCAGTAAGCAGATATTAATATCAAGCAATATTTGAAGTGACTTCAAAAATTGCTTTATAAATACAAAATCAGCTGGATGCAAAACAACTGTAAACACAGTGATTCCAAGAATGATGAAAAAATGCAACAAATCATTTCTAAATCTGGTATGATTAAAGAGCTTTTTAGCTTTTAAGAAGAAACATAAAAAAAAATCAGCTTGACCTTCAAAGTGAAATAAAATGCACACTGACTGTTTAAATGAACAGATTTTATAATTCTATTGTGTTAACTCTAGCCTTCCTTAAACAAAAATATCCTCTTTCATGGGGAAAATTGTTACAATAGTCTTTTAAACTTTATACATTATCTCCTTTTCTCTTTACTAAGCTCTGAGGAAAAGGTATGGTAAGAAATATTATATTATTTTACAGATGGAGAAGCAAAGACAAAGGTATTTTCATGAGTTCATACTGTGAGTCCACAAGAGGACTGAGACTGAGACCCAATTCTACATGTCCTTGAATATTACTGTAATGAAATTTTAACAGTGAGGTAACTATCTTTTTCCTTGAGTTTGTAATACTTAATTGAATTTAACTTATTAGTTTGATGCTGACAGCATTCTACAGCTCTCAACAGAAGATGACGTTTTCAGAGGCATTTGATGCCTCCCAAAGATCATGATTCCTGGCTCCTTCCTACATGATCAGACCATCCCTTGGGGCAAATTCCCCAGCTCACTTCCCTGCCATTACTGGTGTGGACATCAAAGGGAGAGTGCAATCAGAGACAGATTCTTTTAGAATATATCTTTATATTATAAAATTATAATTTTTAATAATTATTTTAGTGAAAAAGAGGTATATTTTGCTTAACTGAGTTAGTTGTATTGTTCCAACATATTTTTAAAATATAATTAAACATTGAATACATGGATAATAAAAACATGCATAAGCTAATGTTTTGTGTTCAAAGAAATTTAAATATAAAACATGAGAACTGGGAACTTTTAAGATACATTTATCTGGCAATTTCTACATTTCTCTGGTTAAATCTTAAATATTAGAAGCAGGGGGGTCAAACTGATAAGACAACTTGCGAACATATGAGCAAGCTGGTCATGAATCATTGGTGTATAATTAGTCAAGGAATAGAGTACAAATTGAAATGAAACTCATTCTATTCTTAAATATACAGTTGGATTAAACATTATTTTAATTTTAGAGCTGAAAAGGTCTTATTCATCACTAGCAATATCAGTTGTCTTGGATGTTATATAGTGGTAAATCTTGGCTTATTTTAAAGTTTTTGAAAGATAGTGCTTACGTAAGATGCACATAGAATGCAAAACTCCATATCAATATTGTAGCAACTTTACCTGCATTTATAAAGTCTTAACAAAGACAAAACTAAAGCAAATGCACACATTCCTAATGTTTACTTGGAAATGTGTTCTTTAGTTGCTATAGAATTAGGAGGATTTAGAAAAGCCCTTTAAATCAGGTAGATTTTTATACATAAACTAATGATTCAGGTAGCACTGGCCCCTGAAATGTGTGCATTTGGGTTCATTCTACTTACTTGCATGTATAAACATTAGGTATATATTGGGGGCCCTTGTACTTTCACTCCAAATCTAACAGAACCAAGAATGAAAGAATATGTTGTTTTTAAAAAAGCATACCTTACTAATTTGAAATGCACTAGATCTAATTGTGGTGACCACAGTTGCTCTCTTTGATAAAACCAGGACTATATTTTCGAAATCAAACTGCTTCCTGTGCTGTAAATAATTACTGCGTGGACAAAGCTATAACCCATGCAAGGAAGGGTGATCCATGCAAAAAAAGATGACAAAGAATTAGGGCCTCACCTAACACAGCAGTCGGCACAAGTGGATCATTGGGCACTGTAGGAAAACAAAGCTCATGAAGGAACATATTGCCCTAAAATTGTATTTTATGCTCTTTTTTTCCTTTAAAATAGATTTATCATTTCTTAAGAAATATATCTATTAAACTTTCTTTGATTACTATAACCTGCAAAGGTAAAATTCTCTTTTTCAAAGCTTGGGTTATCTCAAAATACCAGGAAAGGTGCATCTATAATTATATTTCAGTAGTCAGTTCAATTTTAAAAGCCAAGAAGATTCAGCATGACATTATAAGGATTATAAAATTAGGGGGGAAAAACATGTATTTTAGATTTATCAAGTGTGAGGTACTTAGAGAAGTAATTATCTTATATTCATTCCAAATAAATATTTTTAGTTAACTTTGGGAAATAGATTTAATCCTTTCTCCAAGTTCATAAGTGTATATTTATAGTTATACTGCTAAATTCAAGCCTCCTAATAAGGTACACAGTCATTAGATAGAAAAGCTTTGGAAACAAAAATCCTTTCAAATCCTTAACTGATTAATTTTTAAAGCAAGTGGTTAGAGAGATGATACATCTATATTTTTAACAAAACTTACTTTCAACGATAATAAGATTTTATGTTTTTCTCTATCTTTTATCTTATAGTGAAATGAAAATAAAATAGATCAGAAAAGCTCTATCATTATTAAAACTAAATCCAAAATGACTCATTACAACATTTCTAACTAATAATTTGGTATAGATATATATCAGGGAAAATGATGGCCAATAATTACTAAAAGTTTTCACCAAGCTGAACATTTCAGAAAAAAATCCCTTTCTGAAAAGCCATAAATGCATACAACCTACAAATACTTTATTTTCTCAATCTTCCCATTCCATATATTTATAATCTGTATCGAAAATAATACTTCTATTGTTTACTTCTTTCCTTATACATGTGTTTCCCAAACTGAGGTAAACATACCTCTGGGATCTGTGACAAAATGCCTCTGTGTACACAAGGCCAAGGATAAACAAAATTTGCCTTCTTCAAATACCAATTTTACTTGGGGATTTGAAGAGACAGGTAATTTAACTTAAAGTAACAAAATAAAGACAGTGCTATAGAACAAGATATAAAAATCAGAGAAAAATTGAAGATAATAATATTGATTGTGAAGCAGTAAACTACTTCAGAGGTAATATTTTAAAAGACAGTATTTTAAAAGATCTGCCTTCATAGATCAACATGAGGAATTCTTAACATGGATGGGTGAATGGACGGATTTCACCGTTCCCTGCCAATCCCTCAATTCAAGTAAACTTTTGGACTTCACACGAGATACTTAAGTGTATGTAGATTCCTCTTTCCCCTGGTTAACTTTTTATTACTGAAATTCTCCAGGAGTCTATAGAATAATTAAATAAAATAACTTTCCCATGCCAATAACTCCCAGAAAGAATTATGATATTTCTTATCTCAAAAGGAACTTTATCTTACACAAAGGAAGACTCAAATGGCAAAACAATTATAAAAAAATTCTGACATGAACTAATTTTATGTAGGCAATCAAGTATATTTTAACCTAAAGCAATAACATAAGATTTGGTGAGTGGTATATGGATATGTCTTATAACACAGTAATAAAATTCATACAGTTTGAAGTTAAACTAAATCCAATATCAAGACTGAAAATAAGCCTTCTGATAAACTCCATACTATTCTATATCACTTTTTCTCTTTCCAGCTACTTTTCCCATCTCTCTTTCTTATTTCCCCTCACTATTCAAAAGGTAATGTGTTGAATTCAGAGAGACATTAAAGAACTTTAAAAATCCTTGATTAAAATTTTGATGAATAACTTACATCTTGGACTAAAATTATGTTGGTCCATGAAGGTGATGGAAAGAGGGTCTTCTGCATGCAGAGTGCTCTGATCAGCATAACTTCGATCCATAGCATTTACCATGTGCGTCATCTCCTGCCGGGTGTTCCCCAGAGCATCTTTGCGTTTTTTAGCAAGCTTGCTGCCAAGACAAATACCAAAGGGAAACCTTAGCGTGAGGCTTGAAGGAGAGTTGACACCAGCCCGAGGATAAGAATACAGATTTGGTTTAGAAACTCTAAAAACATGTCATAATTTCAGGAATTAAGTTTGACATCCAAATGATATTTGTTGATTGCTATAAAATTGTTTTGTCATATGGATATTTCAACATTCAAGCTGTCAACCCAAATGTCTCATCACTTCCTCTATTTTATCATTAAAATAAATTATCATTAATTATTTAATTATCATTAAAAAAATAAAAAAATTATCATAAAGCATGACTATACTTTATTAGAACAGTAAGTAAATACTTCCTTAGTAGAGTTGCTCAAGGAAAACTTAAGCTAATGCTAAATTTTGGTTTTCCTCCTGGGTGATTAACACACTTGAGCAACTTTTAGAAGTTCTTCTGAGGGAAGAACATGACTACTTTTTCAAGTATATTTTACTATAGTCATCCAACTAAAATAGATAAAGAAATCCCATTCTTCACTCTTTGTTCTATTGTTCAGTAAAAATGCAACATGTAGAATTAACATATGTAGCAATATATTTATAACATTAATCCAAACCTAACCTAGAAACTTGTAGAATCAACCACAGCTAGATATAATGCAAATACTCAGGAATATATGGGAAAATTATATACTTTATAAGGAAAGTACTTTAAGAAAAGTTTGGAAAATGCTATGCAGAGGTATTATGCAAATGATCATAATACTGGATGACAAACATGGTCAAATCCTAAAAATGTGTTTCAGAACCCCATGGCAGAGTCCCAACTACAGAATGGCCTTACGAATGCAGCAAGGCAAATGACACAGGGGATTTGGAAATTAGCAGAGTTAGACTTTTGAGCTACTCAAACACTGATATCTTTATCTTACATAACAAGGATGTGAAATACATTCTGGTTCTTTGTGAATGTTACACATGAAACATGCAATTAAAAACCTATTAAAGGCATATAAAACATTTATCTCACATTAATAAGGCACTCTAAAAAGAAATAAAGAAACTCGAAATGCCTGTAGTAGCCAGATTATGTTTCTAAGTTTATGGCAGCAGTTTATGGTGCTTTGGAAGTATTTTTTAGTTGTTTTAAGAGTAACATTTCTCAGCTGGATTATTAGCTAGGATAAATTCTTCTGATTCTCATGAGTATCTGTACTAGAGTAAATATACTACAAATACCTAAAAAAAAAAAAAGACTCACTTAGTAGTTGTGTTTATGTCCAAAGGCTTTTCCTTTAGAAAATTAATCTGATGATTTGAGAGCTACTCATGTGTAAGATATTTTTCTTAGAGAATTATAGTACTTGGCTTCAGGTGTACATACCCAACAATACCCAATATACTGACATAGCAGATCTGATACCTAAGTAAGATAGTCATAAACTAGGCTTTAGGGATGGAAGTGGCATTAATTTTTTTAGAAATAATAATAATGATAAGTATTATCAATAAGAAAACAATGACAAAACTGTAACAAGAACTACCATCACCACCACGACCACTACACCATCACAACCACTGTCACCACCACCATCACTACCACTACACCATCACAACCACTGTCACCACCACCATCACTTAGTAGCAATATTTGCTCTATTCACTGAAAGATCTCTTGTCTCTTTTTTCTAGGTTAGGAGGCAAAAACCCTGTAAAACCCTTACAGGTTTCACACAGGGAATATAAATAGTGCTGCTGCCAGTGATGAGACACCACATAGTAGGGTGGGGAATGCAGAGAACTGGAGAGCAGTTTAGGGGGCAACTTGCCTAAGTGAATATTGGCATTTGAACCCAGAGCTGAGTTTCTCATTTAAAAATTATTTTTAAAGAGAAGTCATGACTTTGAATATTTATGTTAAATTTCCTTATTCTTTAAAGTGGTTCTATTTTTTGAAAGAGTGTGTGGGGCAAATTACACATCAGGAGGTCATATGTTAGTCTATAGGCTTCACTTTCCAAACTTACCTCTAGAACATTTCCAAACTTACCTCTTTGACCTACAATGTTTTTTTACCTCTAGTATCTGGTTAACTTCCATTCTGTCTTGCCTCATCAGGGAGACTTCTCTGACTGAACCCAATACAACCTGTCTCAGGTTAGGTTTCCCTGGTAGGTATTTTTATAGCAACATGTTTTCTGCCTATAATAACACTCATCACATTATTATTGTGAGTATCCTTTTAATTGTTTTCCCCACTGTATGTTCCATGAAGGGAAGGACCATCTGTATATCCCTAGCACTTAGAGCAGTGTCTGGCATATAGCAAACACTCAATAAATACTTGTTGAATAGATGAATTAGGTCTGGTATATGCTTGGCGCTTGTCATTTGTTAACTCAATTAATTCTCAGATCAATGAACTGAAAAAGCCATGAGAATTCTAATTGTATAGATGAGCTCACTCAGGCTCAGACAAGTTAAATAACTTGCCCAAGGTTATTAATCTAATAAGCAGTAAAGAATGACCTGGTTCCAAGGCCTAAGCCCTTATACTATATCCAGTTACTCATTTGTTTTTTAAATTGCCACATTACCAAGTGTACTGTAATATGAAGCATCCATTGCTCTAGGAGTTAAACATTAGTTGTTATAAATTTGAGAATAATATGAATGTAGCACAAATGTTTTGCCATTTTAAAGTTAAAAAAATAGTTTAAGAAATAACTTCCAATCTTTGTTTCTTGGATAGGAAGAAAGGATGAATTCATTCCTCAAAAAATTTGAGAGATTGAAGTGGATAAAAATAAGGCAACTTAAAATTTGGATTAAAAATAATGTAAAAAATTTGAAGATGGATAGTTCAAGGCAAGTGGAAAAGATGTTTAAATTTTGAGGCTTTAACTTTAAAACATAAAATTTTAAACATATTTTATGATTGAGGAAAAATAAGAAGTAATGAATTTGTCAAATGTACGACAGGTAAAAGTTTTCATGGCACTGAAGGTAATCGACAAATTATGGGTGAATATAGATAACCTTTGTTAATATCTGCCAACTGTACACTATCACCTTGGTTCTTATACCTTAATCCTCACAACAACCCTGTGAGGTAGGCTTTAATTCAGGTTATTACAAAAGAAATAAAAATCAGCATTAGAGTTAAGTGTTTTGATCAAGAACTGACAGTTTACTATGATGATGCCAATGAATTCTAGTTCAAAGATCACACCTGGTTTTCTTTTAAGTTTTACTCTATTTTATTTCTAGTTTTATTTTAAAAATGTCTAATTCATAGTAGCTTCACTACATCTATTTAAGCAGCTTTTAAAAATATGTCTGTGGCATTTTTTTCTAATTATGATTGATAATGCCAGTAACCCTAAGTATTACAACGACAGTATCAAAACCTACTACATAGTCTAGAATATAGAAATGCTACCTATCAACTAAAAAGGCAATCCCATTCTAACATTATAGATAAATGGATGGCTAATGGTAAGCTTATTGATGTTCTCATAATTAAACATTTATTGATTCCTGCATGTTTGATGCTCTGTCTCTCTCTGAACAACCAGCATATATAATGTACACTTCAGGACAGTTAAGCAAATCATTTTGCAACTCCTTGAGTTTGACAGATGTGCAAATGACTTTCATTACCAAAACAGCCAACAGCATAAACTTCTGCAGGTGGATATATGGGTGGGCTATAAAGAGGAAAAGTGCTCCATCATTGTATGAAATGGTACATTTAATTACCTTTGGCTTCATCAAACATGATTTAACAAGGATATTATAATTCATCAAAATAAGCTAGGAGTACTGCTAGTTTACACCTGCTTATTTTAGCAGATTTTAAGAAACCAAATGTTTATAATATTTAAAATGTTGGCACAATTCCGTTATATTCATTGAGACTCTTACCAAAATTTTTAGTAAAGCTAGCTTAAATTTACCTAGTGAAATAATATTGTGGGATATATGCCCCAAAAGTACTTAATCACCATCCTTAAGTCTCAAAATTTTGTGGATCAAATACTGATCAAGCAAAGACCAAGAAAACTTTGTTGTATCATTCCTTTGGACTGGATGAATACCCTGGAATTTAAGGTAATAAACTGAAAATGATTAGTGAAATAGAGTGGACAATACTCGCCTTCGTCATCCAAAGTAGCATTTCATACCTAAGCATAGGAATAGCTAAAACTTTGGAGGACAAAAGGAGATATGTGACACCTAGGTGTGTTTTGTGTAGGTTGACAGGTTTTCTTTTTCTTTTTTTGGTCTTGGTTTTACAAAATCATTTTCCTATTTAAGTCATAATAAACAAACTGAAAATTTCTTCTCTAAAAAGAATTTTTTATTTCTTTGTCACTGCAACATTATGCTTTTAGCAGCCCAAAAGGTGTTCTGAAGTTATAACCCATCCTGGATTCCTGGAAATGTGGAGAGAGATGTTATCACAGTAAGACCTGACCTGATTCACATTCTGTGAAGGTATTTTGAATGTTCTTCTATGAATACATCACTTGGCTCATTTTGTCAAACATAAGTGTTATGTAAAGATAGGTATTAGTGAATTACAAACCCTATCTCTACTTTACCAGATAGTGAGACATCACATTGATAAGGTACAGGTTTGACTTAAGTAAATAAATGATGCTTTAGGCTGTAGACTATGGCTACTTATGGAAAATTGTAAATAAAAATTAAAAGTAGCTGAACATACAGAAATACAATATCCCTTTTTAAAAAGATTAACAAAATAGGTTAATAGGTAAACTTTATAGTTTTAGAGTCCAGGAAAACATATTTTTTGAAATGTCACCAAAATTGTAAACATTCTGTTTTTCGGTTTGGGTTTTATTTATTTATTTTTTTGAAAAGGGATACTGCATCTTTAACACAGGTAAAGTCATATATCACCCATTTTCTACTTACAGGTAGTAGGAGTAAGAATAGTAGCTCCTCCTGGCAAGCAAATCACAGACAGTGGAAAAAGAGAAGCAATGGTGAATGAAAAGCGTGACTCTGTCACATTCAATAAAGCAGAAAAATGTGCGTTAAAAAATAAAATAAAATAAAATAAAATTCATGTTTTTTTGGTTTGTATTTCAATTTGCTCATGCATTGGTTAGATATCTTTTGCCATGCAATTAAACAGATACGCGATAGAAAATAAAATATAAAATACATAATTTGGAAAAAATAACATGCTGACTTTTTTATAGCCAAAAAAATTGAAAAATTAAATGGATTGTGTATTTTCAACATGCAGTTAAGCGTAATATCATCCATTACCATCTAAATGTCATGACAGATGGAACAGCTGTGTATAGAACTTCTACACTAAATTGGCTATTTTTTTTTAGATACAAAACATAAAGATCTATTAGGTTAATACAGAATATATGCAGAATGACACCTAAATTTCTATAAATAAGTCATTATATCTTATTAATACACAGGTACATACATATATTATGTGAATATACATATGCACCATACACTATATACGCACAAAGATATTTCTACAGTAGATGTATGTGACCATGATATCACACACAAACATTTACTGTACTGAAGCATAATTTCAAATTTATGTTTGGAATTATTAATGTATTCATGCTGCGAATTTAAAATAATACATAACCAATGAAAAAATGGCATACATTTGGAAATAATTCAACAGTGATTAAATTAAAATGACATTGCGTTTTGAAAGATGCAATATCCCTTTTCTTAGCCTAAAAACTTACTTTATATACACCCTTAGCTGTAGAATTTTACTAAATTAAATTCCAAACCATTTCTTTATACAACAACCAAAAATACACAGATTTTTTTTTTCAACATGAGAAATATACCTACAAATACTATTCCCAGTGAGGGATAAAGTCTTGAGAAACTTAACAATTTCCCACAAAAATAAAGATCCTAAGGGGCTAAAATAATTTGCTTTTTCATTATTTTTATTATAAATGTGTGTATTAGTATATAATGTAGGGAAACTACATTATATGCTAAAATTGTTAACTTTGATACTAACCGATACTGTTATGTATCTATGCTTTTGTGTATGTATAATAAACATATTTGTGATTGTCATACACAATATATGTGTGACACACTACATACAACTAAAAGTCATTACAAAGTTTCTTAGGTAAGTAAGGGATTCTTAGTTATATTACACACTAGAAGGTAATATATCTAAACATGTAACTTCATCTATCTATAAAATTGCAACTTCTCTATTCCTAGAGGTAGTGATGAAGAAGAGAAACAAAAGCCCTAGCATACTTTCTAGTAGAAGACAATCAATTAAAGCATAATTATGAAAACTCAAACATTAAACATTTTAATAGAAAGGCTCATTTATCCAACCATTTAAAATATGAACCAGAAAAAGAATTTGATGCATTAGGCAA
Organism: Lagenorhynchus albirostris; assembly: GCF_949774975.1. Taxonomy (NCBI): domain Eukaryota; kingdom Metazoa; phylum Chordata; class Mammalia; order Artiodactyla; family Delphinidae; genus Lagenorhynchus; species Lagenorhynchus albirostris. Next base: position 33,850,995 of record NC_083106.1, on the reverse strand, counting down.
TTTTAGAGAGCGTCAGAGCATTTTACCCACACAAAAAAAATCATGCTTAGAGATTGTTTTGGTGTACTTTAGAAAATTTATGTTTCAATTTTTTGGTTATTTTTAAAACAGACGGCCACAGATAAGAAAGGCTACAATAATAAGTGTTTTCAAATAATTAACCAATAAAATCAGTAAGTTTAACCCAATTCTAACTGAGTGAAGACATAACCAGAGGCCATTTTTATGTTTTCATATCCAATCTGAAGTGGCTGAGATAATTTTAACTCTAAAGCAAAGTTTAATTAACTCTCTAAACTGTTTAGTTTAACTCTCCAAATATAAATTTAAACTAAATAGAAACATAAGATCTGAAAGTTATATTCAAAGATTTTATTGATCTTGATTGGCAAATTTGTGTTAGTAAAATACTTAAATCTTCCTGTCTCAAATATGATGTATTTTCCAACCACAGAGGTAGACAACAGCAAAAGAGAAAGCACTATTGGGGAAAGCACGTATGTAGCTAATTTAACACAAAACACTACAATGCATACCTAATGTTTCTAATGCAGATGTGTCTTCTCCAACATATATATCTCCAGGGGATAATTGTAAAGAGGCAATACATTAAAATAAACTCTCATGGAATCATTAAACATGTAGTATGAGTCTTATCTATATTATTAATGATTTATTTGGAGTACAAAATAACAATCAAAATAGTACATTATATGATTTAATATAATGTAAGCAACATCTTTTATTATATTCAATATAATTAATGAATGACAAACACTTCTATACACCAAGGTATTTTAGGACTATACTCTGTAAAGATTTGTTTTTAAATCCTTCCAAATTTTAATATTATTTAAAACATACAATTGGAAAGATTGGAGAGTTGTATTAATTTCTAAAACAATGCCTTACAGATAATGACACTTTATGGAATAGGAAAAAGTTCAAGTTATAAAAACTGTATTCTTTGAAATGTTTTCTGGTAGAAGTATACCTTAATCTCCCAAATAGAATTCAATTTAAATTCCTGTAGGTCTTAATATCTTCATATAATTCCAGAAGATGGCGATATTGGTTGATATAGTATAAAAGACTAATGCTCAATTAAAAAAAATTGACTCTTCATATTAAAGTGCTGAAATATTTAGTCAGTGAATATTAATATACAATTTTGTAAAATAATGCCCATATTCTTCTTATCTTATTTGTAGCCAACATTTAGAAAAACAGAGTAAGAGTACAAAATAATTCATAGACCATAACCCAAATATCGTAATAAACTCTTATTTTGCCATTCGTAATACATAATGCTTCAAAACATAAGATATGTTAATAACTCAAGCGTTTGAGGAATTTAAATTCATACATTAATTTCAAGGTTAAACTGACAAAAAGTATATTTTATATCCGAAATTAAACTGCAAATAACCAATAAGAATTTATTTACAAAGCATAAGAAACAGACCCAGATGCTGGCAACATTGTTAAAATTCAATTCTTGTGTGTTCTAATTTAAAAGCACTCAGGGAAACAAAAAAGTGCTTCAAAACTAGTGACAGTGACATATGGTAAGTGGGTGGGACAGAACAAAATCAGGTCTTACCTCTTTTTTACAATTAATATGACAACTAGAAGCAGAAGGACGAACACCAAAATCCCAGCACTAATTCCTGCTATTTTCACCACTCTGTCTGTCTGCTTGGCTGGGTCTGGAATCACTTCTGGTTCTTCTGTTGCTGCTGCTAAATGAATCAAAAATATAAGTTACTGAAAGCAGCTAATTATCACAGAAAGGAAAATTATTCCCAGCTAAAGCTTACCACAAAAAGACAACTTATTTTATTTGAATAAAGATAATCTGAAAATATAAATACAGTAGCATGCTAAACTCCAGCATGAGAGACTTATGGTAAAGAGAAACTTTTGAAGAGAGATTTTGTTAACATAAAAAAATAAAAACTTAGAAATAACTATCAAAGGGGACTGTTTTTCTCCAAGTATCCTTAAAAGTAAGAACACAGGAGTTTTAGCAAATAGTACAGTGGAAAGAGACAGGGTCAAATTTAGAGATTCATTCTTTTATCACTTCATTCAATAATCACTTCTCCACTAAAATGCAAGGTGTCGTGCTTGGGCCTTTAAAGCAGTGTCAACGGCATTTGTCTTGGACACAAAGTGTTAGGTTAAATAAATGCCTAGTCTAAGTGCTGGAGGTGTGAGTTTATGATGTGGTAAAAAAGATTTGAAATAAACAGTTTGGAGGAAGACAAGAATAAGCAAAGGAAAACAGATTCATTAAGTAATATTTCACATTCTCTTAACAAATAAAAGCCAGGTAATAAACTTGGGAAACAGAACTCTGAGAAGATGAATTTTTTTTTTAAATTCTTTATAATCGCCTTACTTTCTTTCTTTCTCAAAGCCACCGCCATCCTCCACATATATACACAATTAATATTATAAATCCTACTCAATTTACAATCTCCAGTAACCCTTGGAAGACATCTTCCTTTACCTCATTTGCCTTGAAAACTGGCAAGGAAAGCATTATTATCTACATTTTACAGATTAAAAAACCTGAGGCTTAGAGATATAGGACAGATTAGAAATTGCTCAAGAACAGAGACAAAAATCTAACATATCTTCTATCTTCTAAAGCAGCATTTCTCAGTGTTTCCAGATCCATGGCCCCTCTTGCTAAGAATCTGTGTGACGGAGGACAGGTGATTCTTAGAATTAGGCACATTTGGGAAACTCTTATTAAAGCAGCCATCAGTGTCAAGAGATGATGGCTGAATGAACAAACAAAAGGATCCCTAAATCCAACCTCAGACCTTCTTAATGGATAATTTGATAATTCCCTTTTAAAATTACCCATTTTTCTACATTCCAATCCTTTCTTCTTTAGCTTCTCTCTCTTGGCTTCTTTACCCCCAAACCTCTGCTTTCACCTCCAGTTCTGCACATTTAAATATCCACTTCAGTTTTCCAACCAGCCACAGTTTCCTCCCAAAGGGGATGGACACAAGGTCGTTAACTTTTAATTTTTCCAAGTAGGAAATTAAAAAGAACTAATATATCTAATATCAGTGTCATTTCATAAAATGGTGCTTTAAAGGTAAACCAGTAGGAAACATAGTTTGAAGAAAAGTGTTCGAGAGAACACAGTTAACTTTGGAAAATAATTCACTATAACTGTCTTAATGTATCTATTTCAATTGGATAGGATAAAATCCCCATGGACCAGTATTTGGTACCCATTATTCTCAAGAAAGAAAAACAAGCCTTCAGTTTATTTCTTCTGGTAAGCAAGGGAGTTTTCCTTTCTGACTTGACACTTTCCATTATATCCAGGCTTCAGGGAATTTCCAATCTCAAATAGAGGTAGTTCAATGCTTACCACATTTCAAACTACATATTATGTTTCAATTCATCAAAACATGCATTAAATATAATGGAGATCTCTTCTTTCCCAAGAGCAACTTTAGAAATACATACATATATCAGTGTGTGTGTATGTATAAATGTATGTGTGTATTTACGTATGTATACATATATATTCAATAAAAACAGGGGCAGTATATTTCAAAGTTGGATATAAAGCTAAAAGGAATATATTTATTGTTTGTAATTCTCCAATTGGATTGGTTTGACACAGTTACTTCTTGAAATAGGGAGACAATGTTTGATGTAGAAATCTCTAGAAAAAACTTCAGGGCATGCAACGAATCATTATTCACTATTTAAAGCTTACGATCATAAGTTTCTGTGCTACACGTGGCTTTCAAAGGGTAATGATAATGATCCATTTGTGATTTTCTGACTTAACTCACAGAATTAAACTTTCTGAAAGTCTTTGTAAGATTATTTCTTGTTCAGTGAGGTAAATATATATATATGTGTATATATATATATATATATTTTTTTTTTTTTGCAGTACGCGGGCCTCTCACTGTTGTGGCCTCTCCCGTTGCAGAGCACAGGCTCCGGACATGCAGGCTCAGCAGCCATGGCTCACGGGCCCAGCCGCTCCGCGGCATGTGGGATCTTCCCGGACCGGCACGAACCCGTGTCCCCTGCATCGGCAGGCGGACTCTCAACCGCTGTGCCACCAGGGAAGCCCGGTAAATACATTTCTAATATAACATTTTAATTCAATTAAACACATGCTATTATGGAATAACTTTACAAAGATATTATGCTGTAAGTAGTGTATGTTATATTTCATAAGAATCTTCAGAACTGCTAAGCTCCACCAGAAGCAGACAACCCTCACAATATACACAGGTGCAAAATGGACTATCATCACGAAATACGAACATCCAGCCTTAATACTAACTGTGAGTAATTATTATATAACAAAAGTGACATGTAGGTGATGGCTAAACAATTTCAAATACAGAAGATGAAGAATTTTTTAAAAGTCTCATTACTTAAATAAAGATTTGCTAATAAATTAATCTAAACATATTTCCAGAAAAGAAAAGCCAAATCTAAAAGTAAATTTCTGACCAAGGATACTGATAACCTTGCAGGTGTATTCAGGGTGCAAAGTACTGAGACATTTATAATCTATTATGTAAAACAGTGTTACTACTTTAAAGTCATAGAATATATGTACTTGTAAAACAATGGACTTCAATTAATATTTACCAAGTGGTTAAGAAAGAAAAAAACACCAAGTTCATTCATTTGAGTTGGGTTAGACTGCTTGTTTGTCATGATTACAACTCTGGTGCAAAAGAGTTGTTCGTCAATGCTTCAAATCATTATAAATCTTGAGCATTGAAGGCTAATCAAATTCTCCAGGAACATGTGATTTGGTGGTTGTTTTCCCCTGATCGTGAATCCTCCTCAAAGTCTTTAGCTATGACTTATTATTACTATTACTAACAGCATTTTTATTAAATGTCTGTATAAATTTATTACATTAGATACCTTAATCACATGTATTTCTCCCACTTCTTGCCCTGCTAAACCAAGGAACATAAATATCCTATTTAAAATCATTCAACCTTAGAAGATTCATTAATGGAAACGCAAGCAGTAGCCCCTAAGTGAGCATTTTCTATTTTCTTCAAAGAGAGCAAAAAGCTATTATAGTGACTGCGCCCCTGAGCCCCGTTTATAATTTATGCACGTACACAAAGGCAATGTGGAGCACCTTTTTCAGAAATGCTTTCCTTTGCCATAAATCTTTACCTTTTTTATCTGCCAAAGAATATTCAAAGAGTTCCCAGTGTTCTGAAGCCTAGAGCAGCATAATTTTTTGGACAGTGGGAAAAAAACTAAGGCAGTATTTTATTTTTATGGAGCAAATTTATGAGATGCATTTTTTGGGGCAAAAATAGTTAAAGCAACTTTATAAATTGTGTCCTTGCTCCCACTACTTAAAAAGAATTTACCTAAAACATTTAGGTAAAAAATATACAAATACCTAAAAATACATAAATTTAATTAAAAATTAAAATTACATAATAGCTGCAATCATACAAATGCAATCCATCTTCATGATGGATATTAGAGATAGAAGCCTCTAAGTACAATATATTAGGTGATCTCACAGCGGCTTTAGAGACACCACCGTCCTGCAAATTCTGCATAGTCTCCAGGTATTTCACTAATGCTTTCTTTCCTCTTCAGTTATAATTCTGAAAAATTGTTCACACTCACTTTCCAATCATTACTTAAAATCCTATAATCAGGCTTATGTCTCCCAATGCCACCACCCCACCATCACCACCATCTCTAATGACTTACTGGTTACTGAGTTCAATGTACAACTTTTCTTATTTCATGCAACCTCTTGATAGCATCTGACATTGCTATCCACTCTCTCTTTGAAACACTCCTTTCCTAGGGCTTCCATTACTTGGCCATCTCCCAGTTTTCCTATGACTTTAGCTTTTCCTTTCCAGATCTCCTTTGTGAGTGAGTCCCTCCCTTGTTTCCCTTAAAACTGGGTGCTGCTTTGACTTCCTCAGCGAAAACTTGAACCTCTTGACACAGTTTTCCATACTTTCTGGCTTGATAATTTCATCCACTTCTGTCAGTTCAGTTGCCATCCATGCTGGTCACTCTCAAATCAATACACAGTAGTCCCCCCTTAACCAGTTTCACCTTCCATAGTTCCAGTTGCCTGTGATAAACTGTGGTCCAAACATATTAAATGGAAAATTCCAGAAATAAACACTTCATAAGTTTTAACTTGCATACTGTTCTGAGTAGCATGATGAAATCTTGCACCATCCCAATCCTTCCCACCCAGGATCCCCAACCATCACGTCATCTGCTCCTGACATCCAACCATCAACTTCGTCATGGCTCCATGATTCAGGATCACCTGAAGCAGATGATCCTACTTCTGATACATCGTTAGAAGGTCAATAGTAGTAGCCTAACACTAGGACACAATGCTTATGTCATTTACCTCACTTCATCTCATCAGGTAGGCATTTTATCATCTCACATCACTGCAAGAAGAAGGGTACATACAATAAGATATTTTGAGAGAGAGAGAGAAAGAGATACCGTATTCACATATCTCTAACTAAGGCCTCCAACCTGAACTGCTGACCCATATAGTCATCTGATTCTTGTTATATGTCTGCACCTCAATGTAGGAAAGTCACCTTCAACACACTATATCCAAATTTGAACTCATAATCTTACCCTCAAACCGGTTCTTCCCCTAGTGTGTCACCTTTCAGAAAATGACACAACTTTCTACAGTGTTCAAAGCCAGAAACCTGAGCATCATTCTTGAATCCTCCTCTCCTTATCTCTAGGATTAACGTATAATTTATCATCCAAACTGGAATGCTTTTGAAAGTAAAGGGGGATACTCTTAATAATTATGACAGGACAAAAGGCAAAAACTAGAATTGTCCTGGGCAAACTGGCATGTATGATCACTTGACTTTTTTTTCCTCATACAATTAGTTGCAAAGTACTACTACTTCCTAAATATCTCCTGTCTCTACTTTTTCCATCCCCACTGCTACTGCCTTAACTCCGGTAAACATCATCCTTCACCCAAATTACAGCTGCCACTGGTCTTATCTCCCTGACTGCATTCTCTAAGCCTAATCCACATCAAAACCAACATTGCAGCACATAGCCTTTCTAAGACTGTACCATGTCACTCCACTAATTAGAACCTTCCAACGGCTTCCCACAGCTGTTAAAATAAAGTTCATTAAAGCAGGGGCCATGTTTATTTTGCTTACCATTGTATTTCCAGTAGGACCTGGAAAGGAGCAACAGTACAAAGTATTGGTTGCATAAATGAAAGAATAAAACTAAACCTGCCTATGGTTGATTGTAATGGCATAAAGAAAATCAGTTGTCTTTTAAAAAAACACAAGGATATATTTGACCAGACATATATCTTGTTTTTCTGGGTGTTGGCATAAGACGAACTTGGTACATACATTTCTAAATTGTCTCTAGAAATTTCGACCCCTTCTGCTAGCCATTCCTTCACAAGGCTAACCTTTTCTACCGTCTGCCACATCTACCACCAAACCCAAGTGCAGGGAAATTCCAGCATCATGCGAAGTACAGGAGATTTGATATCAGCAAGACTCTATTTTAATTCTTAGTTCCTTCTCTTACTTGCTGTGTGGCAATAGCAAGTTAGCATCTCTTAGAGTTAATATCTCATCAAAAAGTAAAAATAATAACAGTGCCTATGTTATATAGCTTTTAGAAATAGTACGTGACATAATGACGGGAAATATTTTTTATAAACTGAAACACTTGTAGTGGAAAGCAGAAGTAGATGCTGCTGCCCTGGGTAGAGATGGCCTAGATGTTAGCCCTTTGGGCCTATCATATAAAAATTAAAAATTACGAATAGGGGAACTGACATTACTGAAAAAGTTTAAAAAAAATCTTAGCAGTCTATTGTATAAATATATAATGATGAGTTTTGTAAAGTGCATGTTATTAATTAAATAGTCTGCCACAGTGGATGTCTAAGCCTTAAGGGCATCTTGAAACATGCATTATTTAACTCAGTGATTCTTTGAAGTCACTTGCTTCATCATGTCATATGATCTTATGAAACTTGTCTTAGATTATTGAATAAAACACAGGGTCTGTCAGAGTTTTATATTGGTGAAAAGGGAAAACAGCTATATGTCACACATTTTCTTTAAATAATTAACTAGAATATAATTTTTGTTCTTGTTTAATAAAGATATGGGTATTATCTGAAAATTTCTGATGTGGAAAATAACAGTGCAGAAGTCTATGGAGGCTTTAAACAACTATGAAATTAAAGTATAGATTAATATTACAAATATTTAAACTTAATTTCACACTGCTTAAGGCAACTTTTTGTAGTCTTAGATTCTCTGAATTTGTTTTTAAAACCATAGTTCAAAATGTTATATAAAATCCTGAAGAAATAATAGAAATACTTTTTGAAAAAGCAAAAGAAATAGGTATCACATTTCAGGAATGTACTTAAAAGTCAAAAACCATGTAAAATATTATTTTTTATTTCACAGTAATTTAACAAAGGGCAAATATTTAATTTTACATATGGATTCTCCATTAAGCTTCCCATTTCAATTTATTTAATTGGGTAAAGTAGAGACTTACTGTGTTCTCTTACTTCTGAAACACAGTGGAGTCTGTCTACCAAGTTACCTCTGAAATCTGTCCTTAATTCTCCATTCCATCTTCTCACTGCCTCAGATCAAGACCCAGTCATCCTGCTTTTTCACTAAGCCTTTCTGCTTCCCATGTAGGCCTCCTCAGATTCATCCTCTATATTGCCACCAAAATGAGTTTTCTAAGACGCAAATGTGATTAAATGACTCCTTTAACTGCTTTCCATTCAAGAGGAATGGCAAATGTTCTTGGTATGGCATATAAGGCCTTTCAATATGAGGCTCTAATCAACCTTTTCAATCTCATCTACTGACAATTACTTTAGGGCAGGGGCCCCCAACCCACCCGGGCCACCCAGCAGGAGGTGATCTGTGGGCGAGGGAGTGAAGCTTCAACTGCTGCTCCCCTTTGCTTGCATTACCTCTTAAACCAACCCCTCACCCCACCCCGTCCATGGAAAAATTGTATGCCACGAAACCAGTCCCTGGTGCCACAAAGGTTGGGGACCACTGCTTTAGGGTATCTTACAACCTGAATCAGTTAAAAGCATCAGCCATTCCCCAAATTCTGAAATACTCCTCGATCTATTCCAGGGTTTGGCAAACTGTGCTCCCTTGGATTGCATCCAGCAGATTTTGACTGCAACTATTATTATGATTGCAAATATTCCACCTTACAAGATAATGCCAAATGGTTACTGATTTAACATACCCACAGCAGTGTATGTAAACTCTGTTTAAATTACATCTTAAAACTTTGTATTATCAGACTTTTGTAATTTTTGCCAATTTAGTGCTAGAAAATGATATCTAATATGCATTTGATTACTAAAATCATCTTTGAGATACTTGTTTGAAATATTTATACGTACTTCTTTTCTGAAATGCTTGGTGTACAACTTTAACCCATTTTTTCCATTTGGGTTTCATCTTTTTCTTATCTGTTTATAGTAATACTTTATGTGTGAGCACTAATCCTTTGTCAGTTATAAGTGTTGCAAATACCTTCTAGTGGGTGACATTTCTTTCACTTTAAATATAGTATCTTGATGAATAGCAGTCCTTAATTTTAGTGAAGTCAAATATATTAATCATTTATTTGAATTCATAAAAACAATCTCTTCTTTTTTCTCTAAAAGTTTTAAAACTGGCTCTATCTGGAATTGCTCTCTGAGTATAATATACAGTAGGAAGGTATTTCAGGCCCCTCCACCTGACATAAATATCCAGTTATCGGTGGACAAGTTTTCAATTGATCCAATGATCTACAAAATCACTTCTGTCCTATATCCAAATTATATAAACGGAGGAATTCAGTTTCCAGATTTTCCATTATTTCCCAAGAGGCAATATTCTGTACTGACATAACACTGTTTTAAGTACTATAGCTCCATAGTATGTTATAATATATGATGGGCATGTTTCCATGCCTAGTCCTTTTCCTCTGAAGTATCTTGACTGGTCTTTATGTTTTGCTACGGGTAACTTCTTCAGATTAAAGTCCAGCTGATAAATGATCCCTTCACTTCTGTTAAAGCTGCTGTCAAAGTAGTCCAGCCACAGCAAAAGGCTTATTTTTCAATTCGAACAATTGTGCTTCTCTTCCTAAAAGTTCCATTTGGTTCTTTGCAACTGGTTCTTTGTTTAGTAACTCTTGATAGTATCTTGCTAATCTTTATGATTTGCACTTTTGTTTCTTTAAATATTTTGTACACAGCCTTTAGCTCTTTTGTATTCTGTACTTGACAATCCTAATCCCTGCAGTCCTCTGGGAATTAAGATCTGTTTTTTCTGCTACATCCCTCACAGTGAATTACTTTCATGAATGCTTGGGGACCTTTGGTTGTGAGTTAACTGCTTTATGTTAGTCTGTGAGAATCCTGCAGACCTAAATTGATCATGCTTTCATCTAAAAAAGAGAACTTGCATCAGCTTCTGCCAGTAACCATGAGGTGACATAGGGCTCGGACCATCTCTGCACCCCTCAAAAGTACCAGCTCTATATTTTTGTTATAACAAAACAATTGATCTGGGTTTCAGTCCCCGCTCTGCCACTCACTAGCTGGGTAATCTTGAGTAAGTTATTTAACCACGGCATTCCTAAGTTTTCTTATCAGTAAAATAGAAATGATAAAAATACCTAGGTTCTAGGTCGATGGAAAGATGACATGTGCCAAAATACATAAAGTCCTTAGGACAATACTTGGTACATAAGGTCTCAGTAAGTGTAATAATTAAATAAAACATAATTAAATTCGGATGAAACTCTTTTACCAAATCTAGATTTTTGAACGATAGCTAATACGTGTTCAAATAAACAGCATCAAATGGAGAGAAGTCTAATTTCTAAAAATACAGAGTTATTAACATTACTCTTTATCACATCCCATATTTGTCGAATACCTCAGGGGTACAAAAGACTGTATTAGGCTAAAAACCAGAAAGACGAACAAATGCTCTTCCTTTAGAGAGTATATAATCTAGAAGCAAAATGATAAGTACTTAAATAATTGTACTTATTAGCAGAATATGCCAAGTACTAAAAAGAGGAACAACCAGGGGTCCTGAATAGGGGCATAGAACTGTATCTGGTTTGCTGACATCCTAAAACATTTCTTAGAATTATTCAACATCAAAGTCCAACTCTGATTTTTAGATAAGGAAAAAACTCAGAAGAGGTGAATGGCTTTTTCATGGTCACAGTATTAGTTATTGACACAATTAAAAATACAGTTCATGCTTCCTGACTCCTATTTAGCACTTTCACTTGGGAGAAATGTGATTAGCCACCTATTTTAGGAATATTTTTTGCCACTACGAACTCAAAGACAGAGCGAGAGAGTGAGAGAAAGAGATCAGAGAGGTATCAACTTCAATCACTACCTAAACGTAAGAAAGGAGTAAAGTTGGAGAGATAAAAGTACAAATAAATTGGCAGTCAAACCAAATCCTTTCTAGAAAAAATCAGTCATGAGTAGATAGATGGATGAATGGAATCTTAAATCCATGAAGAAGGCATGGTTTTCCTTCCTTTCATTAATAAATGAATTAACTGTCATCCCTGGCATGTACCTGGCACAGTTCTAAGCTCTGAAGATTCACCACTGAACAAGACAGAGAATATCTCTGCTCTCATGCAATTTACATCCCTGTGCTGTGAAGCAGATGAGACGCAAGTAAATAAGCATCATCTGATAGTGAGAAGTTCTACACTGAGAATTAAAATAGGGGATGAGGCAGAAGACCATGGTGACCTCTTTAGATTCAAAGGTAAGGGACGATCTCTCTGAACAAAACCTGGAGGTAGATAGTGTGGCTTTTTACTGACAAAAGGAAGAGTGTACCATATCAGTAGCAAAATGTTTTGAATACCTTTTCTCTGTACTAGGTATTAAAGGGGGTTCAGAGATTATAGAGCTGTCTACCTGATTTAAAAAAAATGTTATTTTTTTAAACCTCAAGTAATACAGGTGATCAACGAATAACAGTAGAGTGAATTAAAATTAACTTGGGGAAGTAAAAAAAGAAGAAGACCAATAATATAATGCTATGACCCTGGGGAATAATGAGCTGGCCAACATTTATGCCAAAGGTACAGGAAGTGGAAAGGAAAGTGTAAATGATAAGGAACTACACTTTCCACATACTAATTATTATGTGTAGGACATCCAAGTAGTAGTGGCCTATTAAGAATAAAGTAGATTGAGCTGAAGATTACTGAGAAATAAATCGAAACAAACAACGCTGGATCACATATACACACACAGTGTTTACAAAAGTAGGCTACAGAACAACTAAACCTGAACCTTAAAGTGAAATGTTTATGAAGTGATAATGTAGATATCTGGTGTTGTTGGGGGAAGAAAGCTTCATGATAATGTCAGTGATATTTTTTTCTCCTATAAACTACAAGATCAGGAAAGTCTCTTCTTCAGGGAAAAATCTGGAATATTAAAATCCAGGCACTGCATTTAATTAAAAGGCAAATGCACTTGACATTTTTGTTGGCACAGAACTCAGAATGCCAGATCTGGGCCAGTCATCCCAATATGTCATTTAGAGCACAAACAGGAAACACACACATGCACGTGCGCGTGCACGCGCGTGCGCGCGCGCACACACACACACACACACACACTTGAATGTAATATAATTTGAAATAATAGAGAAAGAAACAGAGACCAAAGAAAACCTTTATTAGTGCTCAAATGTGGATGTGATAAGGATGTGATGTAATCTAAAATAAATATGACCTACCTTTAACCTATTTCCATTTTCGTTATTTGTAAAATGGGGTTAAGATTAGCTGCTTTGGGGCTGCTTTTAGTTATGAATCCCACTTTCATTTTCAGCAGGTCATTTTCCACCAAGCCTTGGAAAATTCATTAATCTGGCGTATCTCAGGAGAGCATGCAACATGGTTTAAATCATATTAATAGAGGTTGCAGTGCAATTTTCACAGGTGTTTATTTACTAAATTATAGCCTGCCTTAATATTGTACAGAGGAGCCAGATTAAAAAGTGATTTTATTTGAGTTCCAGCTTTTCTAAGATAATTTAGTATAAAGTCTAAATTATTAATATATGTTTTAGAACTTGAGATTGGTTTTAATCCTAAAATATCTTTTGGCTGTGAGTGAACAGTTAGGAGCCACATTTTTAAATGGTTCTTGATGGTCTAAAGTTATCTAAGCCCTGGCTATATTTCACAATGTCTACTTCTCAAAATATCTAGCAAACACTTAAATCCAAGATACTTTAATCAATTACATTTTGTATACTTCTAGATAATAAGCCTTATTTTTACACTCAAAGCCCTCCCCTTGTCTAAACAGGACCCCTTCAATAGAAAATTTCTATCTCCTCAATGAAGGCTTCCTCTGTTCTTCAATCTCACCCTCTTCTGAATTCCTATGCCCTTATAGATTCTGTTTCTTACCTGTACTGTAAATCACAGCCTAATAGAGGTAGGGTGGAGTTTTGGGAGGAGCAAGGTTAACATTCACTGATTATATGAACTCGGAGGAAATTAGACATCTTCTTTGAATATCAGTTTCTTTTATGAAATGGGGCAATAATACTCTTTCATACATATTCTAAGGAGTAAATGAGATAATCTTAAAGAAAATTCATCAAGGTTTGTTTCCTATGTGTGTTTTCCATATCTTTTCTTCTTTGAGGGCATACACCACCATCTCTCTCTCTCTCTAGCAAATAGTAGGGATTCAGGAAATACTTGATCTCCAAATCCCTCACATGAGTTAGAGATTTAACCACCAATAATCTGCACGACACTGTTTGGGAGACAGAGTTTTACAGTGTAAATGCAAATAGGCTACCTAAGCTTTTTGCCTATTATTTTAAAAGGTATGTATTTGGTATAAATTCATTCTCAGAAGAAGAATGCCCATCAGTGGTGGCTTCAGCTCTCCCATACCCTGAGAAATATCCTCTTCTCCTTTATCCTCGCTTTATACTCCACTGTGACTAATTTTTAAACCACGGTGGGTTTTTTGTTTTGTTTGTTTTGTCTTTTTGCCTGTTTGCCATCCCAACTGTTGGTCCCTTACTTTTCTTCCCTTAAGAGCTAATTCTCAGAGCCCTCAAACAAGTGTTCTCATTTTTCTTTGACCTTTAGTATATCTGCTTTTTCAATTACCTCCAAGCTCACTGAATCCACTGCTCACATACTTCTTCCACTTTCTGTTTTGAATTCCTTAAAGCTGGTTTCTGAGCACCTCACTCCAAAGGAGTCCTGCTACTGTCAAGGACTCCTAGCTTATGGGGAAAAAGAAAAATGTCATTTATTCTGAAGAGATCTCTGAGGCACTGTCCCGCAGTATGACCAGATCCCACAGCTGGGTTCCCGGTCCTCAGTACTCGCTGGCAGATGTGCTCTTCTTGGACAATGCTGAACCACAATTCTTCCATTAACCTCAATGTGAACTTGCTCTTTTTCATGGGCTTCTCTGAGCCTTAGATTTTATAAGCATACTTCTTTTCCAGTCCCCCCAACCTAATACGTTTTTATATTTTGGGGATATAGAAAGCCAAACGTTTCAAAGGAAAATTGTGCTCTTCTACAAAGTTTATACACACTTGGTAGATGATGTGATAGATCCCGTCTAACCTTAAGTACTGGAGATCACTACGTAAACCAACATGCTCTGACACAGAGATAAGACACTTACTTCATAAAATCCCATCCTCAATACACTGTTCTTCTTTAAGAATACTGAACTTCTCTTACCTGTAGTGAACTCAATAGTGGGATCAACAGAAGCCAGGAAAAGGGCAACAGAGGTAAAGCAAAGATTAAAATCTGAACAACGAAGTATAACTTGAGGAACTGTGATCATTAAAGATAGTCAATAAATTATTAATAATAACATCATGTGCATACTAACAATTATTCCAAGATTCTTAACTGAAGATTGATTTCTAATTGCCTTGACAAAGAACAAGGTGAAATTACAAGCAAAAAAATCAGGTAAAATCATAGGCTCTACTCTGTTTTTCTTATTGTTTTTTGCAGCATAGTAATTCCTTCAATTTTGCAAGAATAAAGATTAGTGTCTGTTTTAACTCTTTCATTTCCTTCTTTCAACTTCTTTTCCTTTCATTTCCTCTAAATAACGTTCACTCGGTTTGCTCCCCATCTCTTTTCCATATCATATTAGATCTGTGAGATTTCTCCAAAAGCTTAGTCTTGAGTCTGCAGAAAACAAGAGCAGTAGTGTGTGTGCATGTGTGTGTGTGTGCCTCACACAAGCTTTCCACTCTCACCTGCACAGCCATGTTGCACCTGTGATTTCCAAGCTGCATTTATAAGGGGTGAACTGGCAAAATTCCACCCTCTACTCTTTCATTAGAAGTGGACACAGAATCAAAAGGAATTGAATCCAAATCGACACAAGACAGCTGGCCCCATCCCTCTCTGGTAGCAAAATGAATGAGCCTTGACAAGGAGTGTGAATTCGCTTGTGAACAGGCAGTTCCCAGGTAGCGCAAACTTTTTGCTCAGTCATGGACATGTTTACCTGCTACCAATGGATAGTGGGAAGGAGTAGGTCTGATTATTCTAAATGATGAGCCCCAAAACATGCTGATAGGAGACAAATTCAATCCTGGGTTTCAACTGTGCTGTGTTCAAAGAAAAAAATATTCTTCTCTTTGCAAGGTATCCTTTTATCACAGGGGATTTCATAAAAGGAACCAACCATGACACAACTCTCGCTGGAAAGGAAACTGCACTGGAATTAGGTTCCTGCAGTCATATCATAATCCACCTGAATTTACCTTCTCAACATCCTCTAACCTGCCTCATAGGCCTGAAGAAATAGAACATCTGGCTAATGACTGAGGGCTTCATTTTGTAGCAGGAAAGAAGGATGCAAAGTGTGACACATTCTTCTGAGGACACACCTGATGGTTTCTAAAAGAAGGAGTGAGAGTCTGAAGACTCTCAGGGTAGCTTTAAGAAGGAAAGAATGGGGAAGGAAGGAGAGGTGTCCTTAAAGGAAACCTCTTGTGGAAGGTCTAAGTATAGAAGCATGCTTCTCACTGATGGTAAAGGAACTAAGTATACTTAAGTCAGCTACAATTCCCCTATTTATCCCTTCTTCACCATTACAGTCTTCCTTCAGGACAAGACCTTGAATAACCATGTTGCTTGCAGTTTGAACCATTTAATCTGCTGGAACAAAATGGGGTGGGTACATGGGTGGGAAGGGATGGGCCTGATTTGCTCCATTTCCTCGGATCTGGGAAGCCAGTTGGCTTTTAAAATGGATCAGCAAACTATGATCTTATAAATCCTCTTGTTTTCCAGTATCATTTTTAAAGAAAAAGACAAGATTAATGATTCCCTATTATGTTTGCAATACAATAAATGTATAAATTTAGTATCAAGTTTAAAAAAGTGCTATTTTAATAGGGTATGAAGCTAGAATTACATTTTAACTAATCTCTGAAAACTACTAGAATTTATCAGAGAATTTACAAGCAATTTTACGCAGCACACCATGGTAAGAATAAACACATTTTACTGTTCTGCATAGCTAAGTGAAGAGACCCACCTCTGGACAGGAACAGAGAGGGTGCCCAGCTATACTAGTGTTCCAATTAAGAACTGAGAGGAAGGCAGGGAGCTTCTATCAGAGATCAGTGGTTACCACTCACTTGGGCATCTGTATGACTTAAACGTGTATATTGAAACCAGTACCCCTCTTTAGAGAGGACCAGACAACCTCAGACCCATTCATCTGTTTTGTAGCCCTTCCCTACTAACTTCTTATTGGCTCCATCTCTCTGGAGAACTCTAGGTAATACACTACCATTCATATTATTTCCAGCACTGAATTTGCCTCCAGCGTGTTTGAACGTTCTATATTTTGCTATGGTTTACTATTAAAACTCTTCTGGGAAGTATTCTTTTCAAAAATATGATAAAAACAAAGAAACAATCACTTCTCAAGTAGTATATTTTAAAATAGAACCATTTAAATCTCTTATTTTTGCAATCAGAGGACATCTCTAGGGCAATCAGATAATTCAGAGATTTTAGTCTCTGTCCATCCATATTTTTGTTTTCAAAACAGGCATTGAACCTACTCATGAAGTTCAAGCTACTTAAATATTCCAAGTCATAACAGTAACTCAATCCTTTAAATATATAACATTTCAAGCCATATGAGCACACTAAAATATTTCTTCGTTACAGCTGTGTAAACATCTGGATAAATCATATCCTATCATGTCACCATGTACTTTAGCAAATGAAAGTCGATTCTAAGCACATGACCACAACTACTTGCAATGTAACAGATGATGCTCTCAATATAAGACTGTGTTGCTATGGCATCAGCAAACCATAATCTTATGAATTCTCTTGTCTACCCAGTACATTTTTTAAGGGAAAAGAAAATATTAATGGTTACTATTATATGTTTGCATTTATAATAAATATAAATTCAGTAGCAGGAACCAACCATTATTATAAATTAATAATTTACTAGTTTTGTAGTACATAAAATTAGAACTACATTTGAACTGATATATGATAATTCCCAGAATTTACCAGTAGACTTTGTAGTATTACCACTACATTTTTGCAGTTCATTAGCATGTACCAATAAAATGAATATGGAAGAATAAAATGTAACAGCAATATTTACCTTTTAAAGGAAGGCCATACAGTACTAGTTTATTTTGCAGTACAACAAGCATATCTCTGACATATATGGAATAAATTCTACAAAGCTAAAGGAATAATAATAATCTTTTAAATTAGATTATCTCAAGCTATTTCCAAATCCCCAACAAACACTGAAACAGAGTTCTGTATTCTGGGTATGTGAACTTGGCTAACAACAAAGATTTGCATAAGACATTCTTTGCTATGAGGCCAAGTTTTGTTTTTCTTCATTAGTTTCTATAAATTCTTATTCCAAAGTCTCTGATTCAGACAGATTGTTTTCTCCAACTTTTGTAATATCAAAGTTATCTACGCTGAACCTCAAAGGAGACAAGATATTCTTATAAATCTTTGCTAAATTGTCTTATCTTATAGAGAAAGACTACATAAACACATTTAAATAAAGATGAAAATCAATGGTTTGTAGTTTAGAAAACACTGGTTATATCCTTGCTCAAAAAAGATAAAATGCCGACTAAACAGCTACACCTAAGATACATATTCGTTTCCAACTGTCTCTGTAACAAATTTACCACAAACTTGGTGGCTTAAGACAACAGCCATTTATTCCCTTACAGTTCTGGGGATCAGAGGTCCAAAAACAGTATAACTGGGCCAAAATCAAAGTATTGGCCTGTTTATGCTCCCTCCAAAGGCTCTAAGGGAGAAGACCATCCTTGGCTCTTCCAGCTTTGGCAGCTGTTAGCATCACATCACTCCAACCTCTGTCTCTGTGGTCATGTTGTCTTCTCCTCTGGGTGTCAAGTTTTCTTTTGCCTCTTTCTTATAATATACACATGATAGGATTAGGGCCCATCCAGTTAATACAGGATAATCCTCTTGTCAAGATCCTTAATTATATCTGCAGATATTCTTTTCCCTTATGAGGTCACATTTATAGGTTCCAGAGATCAGCACCTGATAGTTTTAGGTGGCCATTATTCAGCCTATTAAAATCTGTATGCTTTCTAATGTGTTTTAAAGAATATTTTTCCAGATAAACGTGGTAGGTAATCAAAAGAATCCCAAAGGAAAGAAATCAAAGTGATGGTGCTGAGTGGCAGGGAACAGAGAAGACAAAGTTGACAATTTGCCACCTTTGACAGTGCTTGTCACAGGTCTGCTTCTCTTCATTCCCACTGTTTAGTTATTTGTTTTTATTGCTAACAGAACCTCTCCGCATTCTGCACATACTCATATACACAGTAGCTAGAGAAGGGCCTGTGATGTGCTTCAAAACTTTATTATTCTATGTGTACATGTACCAAAATGGTCCTTCCTTTAAATCAGGTAAGATAACACAATGCAGTCATAATAGCTGTTTCTCAAGAGCTGAAGGGCTATATTTGGAAAAGGTATGAGAATCATTCATATACATCAAGCTTATTTTCACAAAGCCCTTAATATAATGAAAGGAGTATATACCCTAATTCCTCTTGCTTCATCACATGTTCCAAACTCTTTGCATCTCCAGCTGCGGTCCTGCTCTATTCCTTTGTTGCAAGTCCAATCTCCTTTGTCCCTTCAATGTCCATCTCAAATCCATCTTTTCCATGACGCTTCCACCACTTGCTCTGGTAACAAATTACCACTTCATATATGAAAATCTCATGATCTTTTTTTGAAAAAAATCTTTTTAAAATTAGAATCTCACAGTCTTTTAAAAAAAAGGTCTGGATTATTCCTTGTTTCATACTTCATTAAATATACATATATTTCCCCCATTACACTGTGAGCTCCTTAAAGGCAAGGACTGTCTTACTCAGGATGGATGTTCTTTGACCTGATCCCCATCCCTATCCATCCATATGTTGCTAAAGAGACTTTCATATGGCTGAGGTTCAATAACTGTTCAATTAATTAAGCTTGTTCTCTACTTTGGGCAAAGTAGTTCTGACTATATGACTTTGCTTCCCCAGTCAAATTATAAAGGAGAAAGATGATCTTTTCTTAGTAAAAAGGATAGTTACTATAAGACACATAATATACATTTCTTAAGGATTTGAATGACTAAAGAGGGGCAAGATTTATACTTGAAATTGGTTATTTTAAATAGCTACCCAGAATAAAAATTATTGTTTCAAAGAAGAGAAATAACTGTTAAAGGAGTACATTATAGCATATGCTTTAGTCTTTCAAATGATATAATTTCTCTGGGGAAAAAAACCTCTTTCAAAGTGTACATTCAAATAATACTATCAAATAGTACATCACTTTTAAAATTTCAAAATATAGGAGATCATAGACAAATTTATTTTATCCAAGCCAAGAAGTATAGAGTCTTTATTTGTTCAACAAATACTTGAATACTTTTACATGCCAGGTGCTGGATAGATGCTGGGGATGTATCAGCCCGTAAGAGTTAGAACCTATCTTTTTAGCTTAAAGGGGAAAAGAGACAGTATACAGCTAATCGTGATAAATCTTCAGACATAAAAGATAGGGTATTATGAGAAGATTCTAATCTAGTTTGGGGAATAAGAAAAGGATAATTATACTGAGGGCTCAAGGGTGTGTGCCGGTGAGACAAAGATGTTCAATGAATAGATACTGCAGTCCTAGGGCTGTAACTATGCAGAGGTCAGAGATGAGAGAGACAGGTTTGCGAGCATCCTACTACAGAATATTAGTATACTGTAGTATAGTGACTGCGGCCATACTAAAATCTTGTAGCAAGAGTACAAGGAAGAGGGCCCAGATCCAAGCCCTGAGTAGGGGTTAAAAACAAAGGTAGCAGGGTGGGTAAGCATTTCAGACAGGTTCAAAGGCCTTCTTGCAACAAGCAATTAGACAGCTTAGTGTGGCTAACTAGTGGGAACTGACACAAGGCCACACTTGAGAGCTAGGTTACAACCAGATAATGCAGGGCTTTGTAGGCCACACTAAAGAGTTTTTTTTTTTTTTGCGGTACGCGGGCCTCTCACTGTTGTGGCCTCTCCCGTTGCGGAGCACAGGCTCCGGACGCGCAGGCTCAGCGGCCATGGCTCACGGGCCCAGCCGCTCCGCGGCATGTGGGATCTTCCCAGACCGGGGCACGAACCCGCGTCCCCTGCATTGGCAGGCGGACTCTCAACCACTGCGCCACCAGGGAAGCCCCCACACTAATGATTATAAGCTTTATTTTAAGAGCATTTGGAAACCACAACGAGTATTTTAAACAAGTGTCATAAACAGATTTTCATTTTTAAATGTTCTTTCTGGTTAGAATGTGAAGAGGCAGTAGGAAGAAGGCAATGGCAGACCGGAAGGACCAGCTATGGTGACACTACAGCGGTGCACACAAGACATGAAAGTGGCTTTGACTGAATTAGTAGCAGTGGCCATGGGGAAGAAAAACAGACAGATTTAAGAAACGTAGGTAGTGGATTAATAATGTTTGATGATTGGTTGGATAGGGGATGGTAGGAAGAGAAAAGAGTCAACCATAATTCCCAAGTATCTGAACTACTCAGTGGCTGGTAGTGATATAAACTGAGATAAAGAACACTGGAATAGGGGCAAGTTGTAGGGGGGGAAAGATCAGATTAGTTTTGAACTTCTTGAGTCTATGTGCCAGTGAGAAAGAGATATTACAGCTACAGGGCTGTAACTCGGAAGAGATATCTAAGAGATACAGGTTTGAAAGTCATTCTAAAACAGAACATGACTGCAGCTATGGTAAAGTCTTGTACAGCAAATCCAAGTGAGAGGAGAAGAGGGCCCCTATCCAAGCCCCAAGAAACACCAAAAAAGGAGTAAAAGCTGGCAAAACATGCTAAGAAATTGTGGATGGAAAAAAACCCCCAACAAACCATGATAGTAGGTTATTATGGAAGAAGCCAAGGAAAGCAAAAGTCTTGGTTTAGTCCTATTCTAAGTTTTGATAGACAGGGGAAGTATTTACCTAAAAGGTTATTTTTAATTGTGATTTTTCAGTATGAGAACTAGAGGGCAAGGAACATGTTTATTTGGACATTTTCAAATTGCACAAAAGACTTAAGTTCTTTGTAAAGTGAAAAAAATATATATATATTATTTTAAACCTCATGCATGGAATAAATGAGTTACTAAGTATGATACATCTAAAGCCTATAATCCATTAATAGATAGCAACTAGAAGTTGACAAGGAGCATTTTGGGGACAAATTTGATAAAGCAGTTGATGGTATATCAACAGTTCTGCAAAAGTTTATGGTCCATGAAAATTTTATCTACATATGTAGTTTTGTATTATAATGATGAAAATGATATTATGTCTAGCTTGTATTTTTATGAGATCTCCCTGTAAATATCTTAGAAAGAGTTTACAGGTTTGTTTTACTGTTATTAGAATAGCCAAAGAACCAGGTATGACACCGTTTTACAGATCAAAAGGGCAGCAGGAAAAATTGCTGTGTACTCTGGGCAAGTTACTCTGCTTTGTTGAGACCCAATTTTCTCAACTTTAAAATGGGATAAATCCTGCTCTTTAGGTTTTTTTTGAAGATCACTGAATACATATTTAGATCATTGAATATACATCTGGAAGTGCTTTGCACATAGCAGGAACTTAATATATAGATATAGGTATCAAAATTATGGAGTAAAAAATTACTGGCATGCAACATACAACACACTTTGGCAAGATTACATAATTTTGCAAAATATTACTAGCATTTTTTTGCATAGTGTCTCATGCAAACCTTTTTCAAATTATTTTTAAAATGGAACAGGGATTCAGTGGTAGATGAGGAAGTTATTAATCATTTTATATTATTTCCCTTCCCCTTGCAATAAACAGAACACATCTTCACACTGAAATTGTGGCTTACCCAACATTCTAACCATCTCCCCATTTCATTCATTCAGTTTGTATTTGTTAATTCATTTAATATTTTTGAGCACCTGCTGTGAAAGCGGCTGAGGGCAGACTCAAGGGTGACCCAAGCCCCGCTCTCATGGAGCCTACAGTCCAGAAGGGGAGACAGATGTTAAACAAAAAATTATAACTGAGTTCATTGCCACAAAGGAAAAAGACAATTCACTTCTTTTCCAGATTTGACTTATATTTCACAGTGCCCAGAGAAGTCTGGATTCTTGAGGGACCTCACCACTTGTCTCATAATTTACAACAATCACTAGTCTGGCCCCATTAATGTACACAGCTAACACACACTTTCACTAGCAAGAGAAGAAAATACCTAACATCACCATGTGAAGACTAAAGTATTTTCACTTATTCATCGTATCTTGGAACAGCACATACATCATTTTTCTTAGAAGCAGACTCTACTAGCATGCTTCCCAATAGACAGAATTGTTTGTCCCTCTAGCAAAATAGGTGCTTGTGAAAGTTGATTGAAATAATATATCAAAAGAACTTGGCATTTAAGAAGCTCTTAAGTAATCATTCATTCAACAGAGGAAGTTGTGAAAAAAATTTTTAGAAGGTCACTTTGGCTTTTAGGCGCACAATTTCCTGAAAGATTCATTGAACTCTTTGAAAGCAGGCGCTGTCTTAACTCATTTTCATGTGCTAACTATACCATTTGACTTACATTTTTGCCCAACGTACATATTTCTTCAATGAATGAACTAATGAACAGCCAGACAATAATCACCTAAAGGCTGGGAGGAGGTATTTGTATCTTCCTTTACAGATGAGGATGAAGACACAGAGGCTGGTATCACCTCTTCCCTGGTCTACCTGGCAGGGCTTCCCTTATTGAAGTTTCTGATTCCAAGTCCCACTCAACTCTATCTATCTCCAGCATTCATGTGTGGTTTTCCTACTATTGGCCTGTTTAATATCTTACAAAACTT
Source organism: Lagenorhynchus albirostris (assembly GCF_949774975.1). Lineage (NCBI taxonomy): Eukaryota > Metazoa > Chordata > Mammalia > Artiodactyla > Delphinidae > Lagenorhynchus > Lagenorhynchus albirostris. The sequence goes on along the minus strand of NC_083106.1, from coordinate 33,827,397 downwards.
TCAGAGAAAATGAAAATGAGAATGTAAATTAAATAACAGTATTTAGCCACCTAAAATGAAAACATATAATGTGGGACAAGCTCATGATACAACAGTAAGTACAAATAATAAGAAATTACAATTACTACAATTATGGAAAATATTTATGTAAGCATTTGATAAGAGGAAGGAAACAAGCAAAAATAATAATAATTCTGTAAGGATATAGTTTCAAAACATTTCATGTTATAAATTGTTTTAATAATTTTTTAAAGCAGGGGAGAAAATGAAACCCTAAAGAACTATTGATAGCTGGCTCCTGCTCTCAAAATTAAGTTTAATCCTGAGTCTTACAGTCCTCCTATAACCCTGCATCAACATACCTTTTAGCCTAATTTCTCTACATAGCTTTTCCTGAACATTCCATTAACTTTGCTCGTACTGGTCCCTATTCTAGATAAGGTTTCTGGTCTTTCCACCAGCTGATCGCAAGTGTCATTTTGTACAGCATTCTTTTTTCTGTCTTGGCACATTCTATCACAATTATTAGCTCATCTGTCAGGCTCTCTCACTATTCACAATTCCTTGAAAGCATGAGCCACATCTTATTTTTTTCAATGTGGCAGAGGGTAGGTGTGCAACATAATTATGTTAATTGAGTATTTTTGTACACTTCCATCAGTGGGAACCTTTTGTATTTGATATGATGTTTTGACAGTTTCTGATGGCAGGTTAAGATGGTAAATTCATTCCACTTTGACATGGTCATAATTCTGCTCCCCAATTCTTCCAACTTCCTAATTCTTTTAGTGAGCTAAGAATTCAGATTCAAAGTAAGGTTAAAATTGTGCTAGACTGCTTGTGACTTCAATTATCCATATTTCACAGTGAGGACTTGGCCAATGGAAGGTCAAATGTCTTACTTTGCCCACTCTTCAAAATACTTGTGAGCATGGTGTTCCAGATATGCTGCAGACTGAGGATGGAAGAGAGAAGATGACAGGATCAATGCTCTTCAATGCATCACTGCTTTGGGTTAGGTTCCCTAGAAGCAGAGCCTGAGAGAAGGATTCGGATGCACATGATTGAAGGGAGTGCTTGCAGGAGAAAAGGAGAGAGGGAAGCAGGGTAAGACAGATAAGACTGTGGTCTCAGCTGGAGTCTAACTTCAGACTGATCCCAAGGGGAAGCTCAGGAGCGTGAACTGCCCCAGAGCCGACCTCACCTTGAAATGAGGGAGCTGGCTTTTATACCTTCATGTCAGTTAGTTATTGGCTGTAAGCTGACAGAGTTGGAAGGTGAGCACATAAAGCCCTGGGAAATGTGAATGCTTTTAAACCAGAAATGATTCTGAAGAGCAGAGGGGAGTTGTGAGCCACTGGCAACTAACACTCACAGAAACTCGGGAATGGGTCCACATGCTTGGTAAAAGACAGAGCGCCCAAAGTGACAAGAATCATACAGAAGTACAACCTTCAAGTGACAGCATAACCAGCTCTTTAAAAGAAGAATATAAAGCAGCAAGGGACATTTTGAAAGATACACATCATAGGATTTCTAACTTAGCCAGCAGTGTTTCTAGCTCAGCCAGAGCTGTTCCTATTTATCTGTATATCCTGACATTACCTGTAGAAGGTCCTTAAAACCTGATTCTTCCTGAATCTGATTAGGTGACTGTGTCATGTGAGACATGGATGTTTCTTAGCTCCTGTTTCTAGTTGTGTGTCTTGAAATTGCTTCCTTGGATTATTTTAATCTTATCAAAGCCTTCATATGTGTGACTCAAACTGAAAAAGGAAGGTTTCTTCATTTCCACAGAATCAATCCTACATGGTTGATCAGATAGCGGCTGGATTATTCTCTTAAAAGCAGCTCATTCTCTGCACAAAGCACGTGCACATCAGGTTTCCTTCTTAGTTCCCTAAGTCAGAGATCAAGTTCAAGAAAAATTTCAAGCTGACATGAAAGGAGTTCTCCTCAAAAGTCAAAAATGTCATTCGCCACAGGCTACACAAAACTTTTCACATGGAAATTGTTATGAACATCTGAACATTGCATGACTGAGTCACAGCATTCATTTTTCTCCCCTAACAAATATTTACTAGATACTTACTAGGTCCAAAGAAAGACACTAAAGATATGTCTGGCAGATAAATTAAAATAAAATGAAACTCCATGTTTGGAAGTGATGTTAGACATCACCATATCAACAAAACTTTTAATAGCAAGGAAACTTTTTAAAAATTTAAAAATCCTATGTAGAAGCCCAAGAAAAGAAATAAATGAGAGGGCAGACACAGTAGCTGAAGCAGAGATAAGGAACTTAAGCGTTGAATGCTCTGACTTCACCTTGCCCCACATCCTCGAAAACCACTCATCTAACTGGAGGTACAGTTTAGGTAACACTGTTGACTGGTGAGTTGGCTAAGGCCACACAACTTGATTCGTAGAACCCAGATTATCTGACTCCAAAGCCTGGTACATTTTCTTTCACATCACAGCTAAAGGTATAGTTCCTGTCTTCTGAAACTTTGCACCTTGTCTGGAAATAAAATGCACAAAATCACAGTACAAGTTGTGTGACTATGTAAATGCTGCAGGATAAATGCTGGAAACTCAGAAGAGGAGAGATGTGAAATGGAACTCTCCTGAGTCATTCTCAGAAAAAAACTGATGCAGTAATTTCAGTGTCGGTATAAAACTTCTGTATGTTCTATGTAAGACGAGACTGTGATAATCAGCTTTATTGTGGGGTTTTGCAGGGAGCAGACAGATCATTAGAAAAAGGCAAGTACTCAAAACTTCAAATTCCAGTTTTAAAAATCACCTATGCTTCTGTTCCCCAATAACCCATTCCTCCAACTGTTTCTGCAATGAAGTTGAGCCCAGTCTTCTTTTCTCATCTTTCCTTGTCTTTTCCTTTGTCTTTCAATTTGTAGATTTTGAACTAAGTTAAGACAGCTTAAGAAACACTAAAATTTAAAGTGACTAAGAGATGAATCACCCCCTACTTTCTTTCCCTATAAGAAAAGCACCTGACCAGTTGGTCCAGTGGCCTGTCTGAATCAGTGTCCTGGAGCACAGGCCCTGTCTTTTGCTGTACCCTCCCCCCAAGTCAAGGCCCTCCAGGTGCGACAAGCTACCAAGCTGTACTTGTCTCAGCTTCCAGCTGGCGGCAGTCTAGTAGCAGTCACAAGATCAGGGACTTCCTGTGAAGGCGGGCTTTATTTGAACAGTTCAAGCGTTTCTTGTTTGTTGTGCCTGCTCTGATCTCAAAATCCTGTCTGATTTTGACCTCTGACCTGTTCCTAACTTCCAGCTTCTGCAGAAGGCAGACTTTGGCGGCTTCCTCAGCTGCTGCCTCTCACCTCCAGCATGTAAGCTCTGCCTCCCAACTCAGTCTTCCCTTCAAGTCAGTACTGGTTGGTTCCTGCCCCACCCCACCCATGCTTCTGGGTTCTGTGCAGTTTCCCAGCCTCCTTGTGGTTTTCCTCCTTCTGGCCTCTGGCTCTGTGCGATGTGTCATGCTGATTCCCACAAGCTCAGCCAGTCACCTAATGAAGATCAGTAACAGGACTTTCCCTATTTTGTTAAAGGTTTGTGAAGGCCACCGCTCCAACAGCTTCATCAAGTCACACTTCTAGGAGAGTAATTCTAAACTCTGATTATAATCCAGGAAATTTTCAACCAAATATAAAGGTCATTATTTATAATGTCTTACTTGCCTATAAACTGATAATTAGGTTAAAAAGCCAAGCATCAAATATGAACAGTCAAACTATCAGGGTGAAAACATACAGCTCTCTAAGAGGATGAACAGATGCGGTAATTCTGGTTTCCAAGGGTTGAAAGGTTATGTAGCTTCTACAGTGTTTTATATTTTAAATCAGTCCCATGAAGAAAAGGAGTCAGTAGCATCTGGCACAGATGTAGGTCTGGCTGCTGAAGGAAAATCGGCGGCAGTGAGGTTCACCAGGTGAAACGCAAAAACACAGTCACGACAGGATTGCCAGCACCCGGCACCAGATCTTATTCCCTTGGATAATATATATATATATATATATATATATATATATATATATATATATTTTTTTTTTTTTGCGGTACGCGGGCCTCTCACTGCTGTGGCCTCTCCCGTTGCGGAGCACAGGCTCCAGACGCACAGGCTCAGCGGCCATGGCTCACGGGCCCAGCCGCTCCACGGCATGTGGGAGCTTCCCAGACCAGGGCACAAACCCATGTCCCCCGCATCGGCAGGCGGACTCCCAACCACTTCACCACCAGGGAAGCCCAATAAATATTTTTTTAAAGATTGATTTTGATCAATCTTTAAAAGTGTACCTTTTAAAGTGTACCTAGTTTAAGGTACAGAAGTGTACCTTAAACTAGTTCTAAGCTATGTGATCTTTCCAGAAAGAAAGCAGCTCAGTTTTTATGTCTGAAACTGATGGGAATGTGGGTGAAGACAATATGGGGCTTTTGGGAAGTGGAGAAAGTAAGAGATGTGAAGAAGATAGGAAAAGACTGAACACATTTTCAGTACTTCTAAATCGTTTCCAGTTGTTTGTATTCCCTGCTTAGTAACTAAGAAAAGAACTACAGACTTTGGTACATAAGGGGAGCACTTAGAACCTGACACAGATGCCATAGCTATGCTCTTAGTCTGAAAGTGGATTTTGCTGAGAAATGTCTGGAGATACTGGGGTATACTGGCTAAACTGTGGTAGAAAGTAGCAGTTGTTGAAGTCAGATTTAGAGCATGAAAATCCAGCTCGCAAATCTCTTTCCAAAACGTTTAGGACTATATTCGAACTTCATGAGATCATAGCTATGTTCACAATTTCCACCTTGCCAGATTTCTGAGGATTTTAGAATAGAACAGCATATGTCTGCTATTACTGCATTAAGATAAATTTTTGTTTTATTTTACTGACACAGGTTTAGAAATTAAATGAAACGGTGGTTTTATATTTAATGAAAGATTTTGTATTATAAGGTAACATTGGTGATTAAATGTCAGTTTCACAAGTCAGTAATAGTATTGTACACAACATTGGATCTAATTAGGGTCCTATGAATGCCAATGAGAATTTGAACCCCTCAGGTATCACACGTCTTTACATAAAAAGAAACACTCCTTTACACATATGACCAGTTTCTTGAATCCAGATGGGTTCTCCAGTACAAGCTATGCCCTGGTCAAAATGTACACATGGTAACTAAACCATCTTCAAAATTGTGTTATCCATATTATTTTTTAATACGAAGGGCAGTGCATTAAAAGAATAAAATAAAAACCAAAAAGAACTATGTGCACAGTTAAAGCCATTAGTCTAAATGTGTCTCACTACAGAGAAAGGCAACTAAGGCAGCCCAATCAACTTCTTTATAGGTTTTCAGGAAATAATCCAACAACGTGATTGAAAAGCTATAATACACATTCAAATTGATGGCCTTTTTGTGATCAGCAGCGTTTCAACCAAAGTGTTTCGTACAAGCTACCCTTTGGTAAAGGAAAAGAATCATTGAAATCCTCACTGAAGAAATATATTTACTTTTTTATATTTTATATTTGCATGTTTAACAAACACATTTTAATCATTCACTCATTCATTCATTCATGTAGCTAGTACAAAAATAGTAAATATCTGGGGTACTGTAAAGTAAATGAAGTGATGTAGAGACTGATACCAAAGAAGACAAGGGATCTGGGTTTTGTGAAACCTATAGTCTCCATAGATTTTAAAACAGGCCTTCAAAAAAGTTTTTAAAATTTTAAAATGTTAACAGTTTTAGCATTTAAAACTGTTAAAGTTTTATACTTTACAATTCCTCTTTGGAGAGCAGAGTAGTTGTGTCAGATGCTATTTTTTTTGCGGTACGCAGGCCTCTCACTGTTGTGGCCTCTCCCGTTGCAGAACACAGGCTCCAGACACGCAGCCTCAGTGGCCATGGCTCACGGGCCTAGCTGCTCCGCGGCATGTGGGATTTTCCCAGACTGGGGCATGAACCCATGTCCCCTGCATTGGCAGGCGGACTCTAAACCACTGCGCCACCAGGAAAGCCCTTGTTTTGTTTTTAATCTGAAGAAAAAGGATTGGGAAATCAGCAGTAGATGGACAAGATGTGATGCTGAAACATGAACTGGAGATATGTAAAGTATATAATTCCTTAATATTTGTGGATTGATTTGAATGAAACGTTTAAATCAAAGTGGTATAAAGTGAAAAATTGGTAGAGAAGCACATATGTGAAGGAATGTCGTGTTTTGTGGCTATGTGAACTGTGTGACAAAGAAATAGAAGCAAGAAGGAGGAAAGTGAAGTACACATGATTTTGAAACTACTTATTTAATGTTGTTTGTGCTGGTTAAAAAAAAATTAAGGGAGTTCTCTTTTTTTTTTTTTGCTGCTTAAAATGCTGTCTTCCCACTCAAAGGACATTACTTATTAAAAACAATTATATTAATTATCTTTTCATGAAACATTACCAAATCCTTCAGTGAGTGGTTTCTGCCAATACATCTGGACACATGATGGCAACATGGTAATGATACAAGGAAATTCAGATTTTCAATTTATAATCTACCACTTGAAGATACACTCACTAAAATGTATCATGTCCAAGTGTGGCATGTCTGGGTTCTATTTTGGGAACTCGAAAAAGAAGATATTCTGTGATTCTGTGCTCACAGAGGTTCCACAGCAAAGCATTCCTTGGAGCAACCAAATAGAGACAAATGCCAAAAATATGCATTGGTATGGCAGGTTAAGTTCTATAACAGTGGTTCTCAGTAGGGCAACTAGTGGCTCCTGGAAGCATCTAGAAAATGTGTAGGGACGTTTAGGTCTCCCAATGATTACAGTTGAGGCTCTATAATATTTAGTTGTGGGATGGCAGAGCAGTCTGCATTAATACATGTTGCAGTCTGTGATTCTAAGAATAGCAGCAAACGTCAGAGTATTCCATATGTTTTTTGTGTGGTTGTGTCCAATCATTTAGGTAATGAAGTACACACTGTCTTAAGTTATTTCCTTTAGCTCTTTTATATATTAGTGTTGGGAAACTTTATTGATTACTTTTAAAAATTATGTATGTTCGTACACTGAATGGATTTTGTTTCATGACAGTAAAGAAGGTCTTACCAAATAGTTGTTATTTTGAGGACTAGTATGGTTTGGGAACCTCTGTTCCATAAAAATTCCTCAAAATATGAACAGAAAGAGGTCCAGGCAATTAAGGTACAGGGAATCCAAGGGCCGAGGGAGAATGAGTTCAACAAACCACTGAGTTTTACAAAATCTTATATTCTGTGGTGGCCACATCATGGTCCTGGGAGCAGCTCCATTCAGGAGATCTTTGGAGACAAATAGTTTTTCAGATAACCAAACTCTAAGTTGGCTGCTAGTAACATAGTTGTATAAATAACACTACCTTTATAGGTAAGAAATTATTACCAAAAAAATATTTAAGAGGGGAAATGATAGTTACAAGCCATAAACAAAAGAGAAGATAAATAACCTTCAGCAATGGAAAATGGCAAGAAAAAGAATGTAGAAAAGTAGGGTGTCAGTGCCTACAGATCAATAAACATATCTCATTCATCTTTGTTCTCCTGAGACTGTTTATACTTAATACACAGCATGACATGTTCTTAATAACATATTGAAATAAATATAGGAAATAAAGAATTAACAAAATGGCCAAAAAAAAAAATAGGTACCTCACAAAATTATAAAGCTTCCTTGAAAAGGACTACCGATAATCCCTTTTTTTTTTTAAATTAATGACCTGATTTCTTTCAGTCTTCCTCCTAACTCAGTCTTTTAGTTGTGAGTCTTATTCACAGTGCCACCCGCCCCCACCCTTTTATTTTGAGCTGATCAGATTTTTCTGCCTCCTCTCAGTAAGCACTCCTGTGTATCTGATCACTAGACCTGGGTCTCTGATGCCCATAGATCATCTTTGGGAGAAACAAGAGACATTATATACTAAGTCGTTTAAGTCATCCCAGATAAAGACTGAATTAATTTACATCTCAGGGGAAATTTGAAACTGGAGTCTCCTATCCTGAGGTCCTTCTACTTCCTGCAGAAAAGTTAATTTAGGTCATTTCCCGATACCCATTGCATGATGAGCAACTGTTCCTGTGAATGAATCCAAATAAAAGCATGAAGAAAATGCGGGGCAAGTCAGTCTTCTGAGAGAGTTCTCTACCTGAGGCCCCAGACTTCTCAGAGTCTCCTGGACCTTGGCCTATCAAGGCTTAAGGTGCTTATTTAAAGTATTTAGAAAATCAAATTTAGATTTTATTATTCATATGACACTAACACATGTAAGTCTAGCATAATTAGGATTTTACTACATATTTATTTCAATGAAGTCTTTCTTTCGATACAGAAAAATAGAGAGAAGGAAGTCATGTTTTAGGCAACTGCAAAAATCATTTTTAGCATCATTTCAGTAAATAAATATCTTGTGATCATGACAAGAGATTAGGGAGATGAGCACATCACAGGTTATCTGGGTAGGTCTAAAACTGAATTCCTCTGAAAAAGAAGTAATCCACAGTTTAGCAGTGTGAAATATTCTTATATTTTCTCTGCAATATATTCCTTTAGATGACTGTATATATCATGGTGAAATTTCCCTTTGTTTTTTAAGAATTTTAAAACAATTATTATATTGAGAGTAAAACTGTAATTTTTGCTTTACAATAAATTTCCATGTGGTTTTAACACCAATTCCCCAAAACGTATGTTCTTTATCAACAAACAGGATATACAGCTTAGATGTTTTACAGCAACGTTTCACAGACATCATATATTGAACACTGAAAAAGATTTCTATCAAAACATCTGGTAAACACAATTCAAACTGAACTTAGCTGGTGATGTGCATATTTTTCTAACTTTTTTTCAGCTTGGATATATATCTTAAAAGAGATGTAACCACTTTTTTTTTCCAGGAGAAATTTAAACTACTAATGTACTTTATGTATTTTTTTATGATTGTTGTGACATTTGTCTTGTTGTCACTCTGCAAAGTATTGTGTGACTTTTTCAAATAGCTACTTTGAACTGGATTAAAAATTTTTCTTAGCAGTGAATTTAAAAATCCTCTCCACATTTGCCTCTGCCAACCAGCTTACCAAATGAATCCCAACTTATTCCTGTGGCTACTCATGATTTCCTCCACTTTGATTATTTTTTGACACATTTTGTTTGCTTTTAAAGAATAAAGAAAAAGGACACTTTTCACAACTTCTATGAATACTGCCCCACTCAATGTGAGAATGTCTGAAGAATTCTGAAAGCAGACGGTCAGTGATTAATAAAAGCGTATCATAAACCAAGATGGTTTATAATCTATTGTAGCTCACGAAATGTAACAAGACCGCTATGCACCTGAAGATATTTCAAAGCAAACTGAAGTACTTCCAGGTTTTTCTCAAAGCAGCAGACTTCAATAAAAGACTTAGGAATGTTTGTTAATTTTTTTCATTCATCAACTTGAAACAAAATTCACCACATAAATAGTTAACTGTGTTCCTGTGATCACCCCTTCATTCTTTATCAGATGGTTTTAAAGCAACAATCAGTGGTATCATTATGTGGATCATTTAACAATGAAACCCATTAGATAAGCAAAATCCTAAAAGACTGGTATCAGTTAGTAGTGATAAGGGTATGGAGAAACCAGCATTCTAATATACTGTTTGAAATGTAAATTTATATAATTTTTTTGACTGTAATTTGTAATATTTTAACATATATATATGACTTAGAAATATCACTTTTAGGAATTTGTCCTATAACAGAAAATATAAACATCTTAGGCAACAACGTTTAATTCACTATTGTATGTAATAGTAACACTTTTGAACATCCTAAATGTCCATCAATAGGGGAAGGATTAAACATACATTCACACAATGGAATATGTGTATTTTCTAAATTGAAAATATGCCCAAGACATTTTAAGTTAAAAAATGCAAGCTTCATGGGGGGACTTACAAGATGGCAGAGGAGTAAGAAGTGGAGATCACCTTCCTCCCTACAAATACATCAAAAATACATCTACATGTGGAACAACCCCTACAGAACAACTACCGGACACTGGCAGAAGACCTCAGACTTCCCAAAAGGCAAGAAAATCCCCACGTACCTGGGTAGGGCAAAAGAAAAAAGAAAAAACAGAGACAAAACAATAGGGATGGGACCTTCACCTCTGGGAGGGAGCTGTGAAGGAGGAAAAGTTCTCACACACTAGGAAGCCCCTTCACTGGCAGAGACAGGGAGTGGCAGGGGGGGAAGCTTCGGAGCCACGGAGGAGAGCGCAGCAACAGGGGGGCAGAGGGCAAAGTGGAGAGATTCCCACACAGAGGATCGGTGCCGACCAGCACTCCTGAGAGGAGAGGCTTGTCTGCTCACCTCCTGGGGCAGGTGGGGGCTGGGAGCTGAGGCTCGGGCTTCCGAGGTCGGATCCCAGGGAGAGGACTGGGGTTGGCTGTGTGAACACAGCCTGAAGGGGGCTAGTGCGCCACAGCTAGCCAGAAGGGAGTCCGGGAAAAACTCTGGACCTGCCTAAGAGGAAAGAGACCATTGTTTCGGGATGTGCGAGGAGAGCGGATTCCTTCCCTGTCTGCCCACAGAAGGGAGAGCACCGCCTAAACAAGCTCCACAGACAGGTGTGAGCTGAAGCTATCAGCGCGTACCCTGGAGACGGGCCTGGAACGCTAATGCTGCTTTTGCAGCCGCCAGGAATCCTGTGTGCAAGCACAGGCCACTATCCGCCCCCCCTCCCCCGCCACCGGAGCCTGCCAATGCCAGGGTCCCATGATCCAGGGACAACTTCCCCATGAGAACACACGGAGCACCTCAGGCTTTTTCAACATCATCCTGGCCTCTGCCACCACAGGCTAGCCTCACATTCCAATTACGACTACCATACCCCTCTCTTCCCCCCAGCCTGAATAAGCAAGACCCATCCTGTCTGGGTGGGAACAGATGCCTGAGGGCGACCTAGACGCAGAGGTGGGGCTAAAGCCAAAGCTGAACCCCAGGAGCTGTGCGAACAAAGAAGACAAAGGGAAATCTCTCCCAGCATCCTCAGGAGCAGCAGATTAAATCCCCACAGTCAACTTGATGTGCCCTGCATCTGTGGATTACCTGAATAGACAACGAATCATCCCAAAATCGAGACAGTGGACTTTGGGGGCAACTATAAACTTGGGTTTGCTGTCTGCTACTGATTTGTTTCTGATATTCATGTTTATTTTAGTATAGCTTTCAGCACTTGTTATCATGGGTGGATTTGTTTACTGGTTTGGTTGCTCTCCTTTTTTAAAATTATTATTTAATTTCTTTTATTTTAATAATGTTTAAAAAATTTATTATTATTTTTTCTTTCTTTTTTTCTGCCTTTTCTTCTGAGCCATGTGGCTGACAGGGTTGTGGTGTTCCGGGCTGGTGTCAGGCCTCAGCCTCTGAGGTGGGAGAGCCCAGTTCAGGACACTTGGCCACCAGAAACCTCCCTGCCCCACATAATATCAATCAGAGAGCACTCTCCCAGAGATCTCCATCTCAATGCTAAGACCCAGCTCCACGCAACGGAGAGCAAGCTCCAGTGCTGGATGCCCCAGCCAAACAACTAGCAAGACAGGAACACAACCCTGCCCATTAGCAGAGACGCTGCCTAAAATTGTACTAAATTCAAAGACATCCCAAAACACACCATCAGATGTGGCCCTGCCCACCAGAAAGACAAGATCCAGCCGCACCCACCAGAACACAGGCACAAGTCACCTCCACCAGGAAGCCTACACAAGCCACTGAACCAACCTCACCCACTGGGGGCAGACACCAAAAACAACGGGAACTACAAACCTGCAGCCTGCCAATAGTAGACCCCCAAACACAGTAAGTTAAACAAAATGAGAAGACAGAGAAATATGCAGCAGATGAAGGAGCAAGGTAAAAATCCACCAGACCAAACAAATGAAGAAGAAAATAGGCAGTCTACCTGAAAAAGAATGCAGAGTAATGATACTAAAGATCCAAAATCTTGGAAATAGAATGGAGAAAATATAAGAAACATTTAACCTATAAGAACTAAACAGCGAACAATAATGAACAACACAATAAATGAAATTAAAAATTCTCTAGAAGGAATCAATAGCAGAATAACTGAGGCAGAAGAACGGATAAATGAACTGGAAGATAAAAGAGTGGAGATAACTACCACAGAGCAGAATAAAGAAAAAAGAATGGAAAGAATTGAGGACAGGCTCAGAGACCTCTGGGACAACATTAAACAAACCAACATTTGAATTATAGGCGTCCCAGAAGAAGAAGAGAAAAAGAAAGGGTCTGAGAAAATATTTGAAGAGATTATAGTTGAAAACTTCCCCAACATTGGAAAGGAAATAGTCCATCAAGTCCAGGAAGAGCAGAGAATCCCATACAAGATAAATGCAAGGAGAAACACGCCAAGACAAATATGAATCAAACTATCAAAACTTAAATACAAAGAAAAAATATTAAAAAGCAGCAAGAGAAAAGCAATGCAACAAATAACATACAAGGGAATCCCATAAGGTTAACAGGTGATCTTTCAGCAGGAACTCTGCAAGCCAAAAGGGAGTGGCAGGACATATTTAAAGTGATGAAAGGGAATACCCTACAACCAAGATTACTCTACCCAGCAAGGATATCATTCAGATTCAACAGAGAAATTAACTTTTACAGATAAGCAAAAGCTAAGAGAATTCAGCACCACCAAACCAGCTCTACAACAAATGCTAAAGGAACTTCTCTAGGCAGGAAACAAAAGAAGGAAAAGACCTACAAAAACAAACCCAAAACAATTAAGAAAATGGTAAGAGGAACATACATATTGATGATTACCTTAAATGTAAGTGGATTAAACGATCCATCCAAAAGACATAGACTGGCTGAATGGATAGAAAAACAAGACCCGTATATATGCTGTCAATAAGAGACACAACTCAGACCTAGGGACACATACAGACTGAAAGTGAGGGGATGGAAAAAGATATTCCATGCAAATGGATATCAAAAGAAAGCTGGAAGAGCAACTCTCATATCAGATAAAATAGACTTTAAAATAAAGACTATGACAAGAGACAAAGAAGGACACTACATAATGATCAAGGCATCAATCCAAGAAGAAGATATAACAACTGTAAATATTTATGCAACCAACACAGGAGCACCTCAATACATAAGGCAAATGCTAACAGCCATAAAGGGGGAAATCGACAATAACAAAATAATAGGAGGGGAATGTAACACCCCACTTTCACCAATGGACAGATCATCCAAAATGAAAATAAATAAGGAAACACACCTTTAAATGACAGATTATACAAAATGGACTTAATGGATGTTTACAGGACATTCTATCCAAAACCAACAGAATCCACTTTCTTCTCAAGTGCTCATGGAACATTCTCCAGGATAGATCATATCTTGGGTCACAAATCAAGCCTTGATAAATTTAAGATAATTGAAATCATATCAAGTATCTTCTTTGACCACAATGCTATGAGACTAGATATCAACTACAAGAAAAAAACTGTAAAATATACAAACACAGGGAGGCTAAACAATACGCTATGAAATAACCGAGATCACTGAGAAAATCAAAGAGGAAATCCAAAAATACCTAGAAAAAAATGACAATGAAAACACGACGACCCAAAATCTATGGGATTAAGCAAAAACAGTTCTAAAAGGGAAGTTTACAGCAATACAATCCTACCTCAAGAAACAACTCCAATAAACAACCTAACCTTACACCGAAAGCAGTTAGAGAAAGAAGAACAAAAAATCCCCTAAAGTTAGCAGAAGGAAAGGAATCATAAATAACAGACCAGAAATATATGAAAAGAAATGAAGGAAACAATAACAAAGATCAATAAAACTAAAAGCTGGTTCTTTGAGAAGGTAAACAAAATTGATAAGCCATTAGCCAGACTCATCAAGAAAAAAAGGGAGAAGACTCAAATCAACAGAATTAGAAATGTAAAAGGAGAAGTAACAACTGACACTGCAGAAATACAAAGGATCATGAGAGATTACTACAAGCAACTACATGCCAATAAAATGGACAACCTGGAAGAAATGGACAAATTCTTATAAAAGCACAACCTTCTGAGACTCAACCAGGAAGAAATAGACAATATAAACAAACTAATCACAAGCACTGAAAATGAAACTGTGATTAAAAATCTTCCAACAAATATAAGCCCAGGAGCAGATGGCTTCACAGGCAAATTCTGTCAAACATTTAGAGAAGAGATAACACCTATCCTTCTGAAACTCTTCCAAAATATAGCAGAGGGAAGAACACTCCCAAACTCTTTCTACGAGGCTACCATCACCCTGATATCAAAACCAGACAAAGACGTTACAAAGCAAGAAAACTACAGGCCAATATCACTGATGAACATAGATGCAAAACTCCTCAACTAAAGACTAGCAAATAGAATCCAACAGCACATTAAAAGGATCATATAACATGATCACGTGGGGTTTATCCCAGGAATGGAAGAATTCTTCAATATATGCAAATCAATCAATGTGATACACCATATTAACAAATTGAAGGAGAAAAACCATATGATCATCTCAATAGATGCAGAAAAAGCTTTCAACAAAATTCAACACCCATTTATGATAAAAACCCTCCAGAAAGTAGGCATAGAGGGAACTACCTCAATATAATAAAGGCCATATATGACAAACACACAGCCAACATCGTTCTCAGTGGTGAAAAACTGAAACCATTTCCTCTAAGATCAGGAACAAGACAAGGTTGCCCACTCTCACCATTGTTATTCAACATACTTTTGGAAGTTTAGCCACAGTAATCAGAGTAGAAAAAGAAATAAAGGGAATCTAAATCGGAAAGGCAGAAGTAAAATTGTCACTGTTTGTAGATGACATGATACTATATATAGAGAATCCTAAAAACGCTACCAGGAAATTACTAGAGCTAATCAATGAATTTGGTAAAGCAGCAGGATACAAAATTAATGCACAGAAATCTCCTGCATTACTATACACTAATGATGAAAAATCTGAAATAGAAATTAAGGAAACACTCCCATTTACCACTGCAAGAAAAAGAATACAATACCTAGGAATAAACCTACCTAAGGAGACAGAAAACCTGTACACAGAAAACTATAAGATACGGATAAAAGGAATTAAAGAAGATACAAACAGATGGAGAGATATACCATGTTCTCGGATTGGAAGAATCAACATTGTGAAAATGACTATACTACCCAAAGCAATCTACAGATTCAACGAAATCCCCATCAAACCACCAATGGCATTTTTCACAGACCTAGAACAAAAATTTCACAATTTGTATGGAAACACAGAAGACCCCAAATAGCCAAAGCCATCTTGCTTAGGAAAAACGGAGCGGGAGGAATCTGGCTCCCTGACTCAGACTATACTACAAAGCTACAGAAATCAAGACAGTACGGTACTGGCAAAAAAATAGAAATATAGATTAATGGAACAGGATAGAAAGCCCAGAGATAAACCCACACACATATGGTCACCTTATCTTTGATAAAGGAGGCAAGAGAACACAATGGAGAAAAGACAGCCTCTTCAATAAGTGGTGCTGGGAAAACTGGACAGCTACATGTAAAAGAATAAAATTAGAACACTCCCTAACACCATATACCAAAATAAACTCAAAATGGATTAAAGACCTAAATGTAAGTCCAGACACTATAAAACTCTTAAAGGAAAACATAGGCAGAACACTCTATGACATAAATCACAGCAAGATCCTTTTTGACCTACCTCCTAGAGAAAAGGGAAATAAAAACAGAAATAAAGAAATGGGACCTAATGAAACGTAAAAGCTTTTGCACAGCAAAGGAAACCATAAACCAGAGGAAAAGACAGCCCTCAGGGGAGAAAATATTTGCAAATGAAGCAACTGACAAAGGATTCATCTCCAAAATATACAAGCAGCTCATACAGCTCAGTATCAAAAAAACAAACAACCCAATCCAAAAAATGGGCAGAAGACCTAAATAGACATTTCTCCAAAGAAGATATACAGATTGCCAACAAACACATGAAAGGATGCTCAACATCACTAATCATTAGAGAAATGCAAATCAAAACTACAATGAGGTATCACCACACATTGGACAGAATGGCCATCATCAAAAAAATCTACAAACAATAAATGTTGGAGAGGGTGTGGACAAAAGGGAACCCTCTTACACTGTTGGTGGCAATATAAATCAATGCAGCCACTATGGAGAACAGTATGGAGGTTCCTTAAAAAACTAAAAATAGAACTACCATATGACCCAGCAATCCCACTACTGAGCATATACCCTGAGAAAACCATAATTCAAAAAGAGACATGTACCACAATGTTCAATGCAGCACTATTTACAATAGCCAGGACATGGAAGCAACCTAAGTGTCCATCGACAGATGAATGGATAAAGAACATGTGGCACATATATACAATGGAATATTACTCAGCCATAAAAAGAAACGAAATCGAGTTTTTGTAGTGAGGTGGATGGACCTAGAGTGTCTCATACAGAGTGAAGTAAGTCAGAAAGAGAAAAACAAATACCACATGCTAACACATATATATGGAATCGAAAGGAAAAAAAAAAAGGTTCTGACGAACCTAGGGGCAGGACAGGAATAAAGATGCAGATGTAGAGAATGGACTCGAGGACACGTGGAAGGGGAAGGGTAAGCTGGGACCAAGTGAGAGAGTAGCACTGACATATATATACTACCAAATGTCAAATAGTTAGTGGGAAGCAACTGCATCACACAGGGAAATCAGTTCAGTGCTTTGTGACCACCTAGAGCGGTGGGATAGGGTGGGTGCGAGGGAGATGCAAGAGGGACGGGATATGCGGATTTATGTATACATATAGCTGATTCACTTTGTTATACAGCAGAAACTAACACAACATTGTAAAGCAATTATACTCCAACAAAGGTGTTAAAAAAATGCAAGCTTCAGACCACTGTCTTAGGATGATGGCAAATTTTTAAAAAATCTATCTTTTGGTAGAAATAGAAATATAGATATGCCTCTATGATCATAAATAAGTCTAGAAAGAGATCCCCACTTTAGGTAAACATGTAAAGTTTTGTATCTACAACACAACCTTAGATTCATAAAATCTGAACAAAAACACCTCCATAGTTTTCATACAGGAAGATATTTGTTTAATGGAGGTTATTAGTTAATTCTAGATTATAGCAACTCTATAACATAGACTGTAAATATCCTACCAAAATGAAAAGAGAAGCATCCTATTTCCAAGAACAGATCCTAAAAGAGTTGAGGAATCTCCCTGAAGATGATAGCTCATGATTTAAGACAGATGTGGCCAATGACTATTTTTACCTCAAACCTGCTCTGCATAGTAACTGCATACAGGTGTCCTGCTCTCCATCCCACAACCCTCTACTTGAAGCTCAATATCTGGCTGAGTGCCTGACAGAGAGTAAGCACACAATAAATACATTGTGGATGGATGACCAAATTCCCAATGTTTAGCAGACCAACAAAAGTAGTTTTTACCATGAGCACTTCTGAAAATCGATATGGTAGGAAGCCTACAGAAAAGCTAAATTATGTGAGGTGGAGTCTTAGCTACATACTTCCTAGGACCTTGAGTTTTATTTCTTCCTTATTTCTCCACAAAAATTTTCTTATTTGCTCTTGTCTTTAGTGCACTGTGAGATCACCACCAATGAACCACGTTTACTTCAAACTATCTCCCTTACTGGCTGAATAGGTCAGAAGAATACCTGGCCAATACAAAGCAGCTTTTTTTTTTTTTTTTTTTTTTGCGGTACGCGGGCCTCTCACTGTTGTGGCCTCGCCCGCTGCGGAGCACAGGCTCCGGACGCGCAGGCTCAGCGGCCATGGCTCACGGGCCCAGCCGCTCCGCGGCATGTGGGATCTTCCCGGACTGGGGCACGAACCCGTGTCCCCTGCATCGGCAGGCGGACTCTCAACCACTACGCCACCAGGGAAGCCCCCGAAAGCAGCTTTTTATAAAGGAGTCAGAACTGAGATGGCGGTATTAGGGAGAGCAGAGGACACTTTTACTAGTAGAGTGAAATCCTACCTCAAAGGCATAGCCTAGTTGGATTTTCACCTGGGAAAGAATAGCAGCAAAGAGACCAAGAAAGCAGGAGGTATACAAGAATTGATGGTTTCCTCAAAGGCAAAGACTGGGACTTTAAAGGCACAGATGTAAAGCCAGGTGTTGTAAATAACAGCAACAGCCAGCAAAGAAAACACTGTCTTTTTGAATTCACATTATGGAAGGCACACCTGCACACACAAACATCTATCAGGAAGAGTAACACTGGTTTAAAAGGACAATTTGTATATTTCATGAAAGGCCAGCGATACTTAAACTGTAAACTTCCTTCTGCTACCACCAGGGATATACAAAATGTGGTGATAATCACTTTGACACCTCTAGCATCATATTTACAAACATGAATTTCTGCATTTCCTAAAGCAAGGACGCGTAAGTGGTAATCCCTTTGTCAGTAAATACAGCAGGGGCTCTTGGAATAAAGAGTAGACAATGAAAGAAGTGAACAAGTTTCCGAATTTTAAAGTTCAGTTGAAATTCGTGTAAAAAACGGAAGGTGACAAATCTATAACTATTTCGATGTTTGGGTGATAACATTCATTTTCTGTTTTTAAAATGAAAACACACTAAATTATATGTGTTCAAGTATGGGGCATTTTTTATATCTCAATTTCACAAAATCTGAGAAATTTTTATTTTTAAAAGAAATTAGAATTTTACCATGATTTTTACAAGGGTAATAGGTGCTACATAATTTACTTGAGAAAACTGATCACAAAAATACCCACTTTACTAATCTAAAAGTTTTAAACACATAAAACAAATTAAAAAATGTCATTCACTGTATTTTCCTCCTATCAATCACACATAGTGGTCACTGCTCATTCAAGAAAGATCCAATTAACTTTCTACTCTAATGCCATTTATTAAATCAGAGAGATAATCTTTAAAGTAATCCACATTTCATTAAAAACTGAATAGAATGCATAATTTCAGACACTAAACTGATAGGGGATAAAGAATACTTTGTGTATTATGGAGCAATAATCATAAACCAATGCACTATAACACTCTGAAAATGTGTTTCAATGAGGCCAAACTGGATTTTAATCTTTTATTCCTACAATCGGATAAATACAGAAGAAAAGAGAGGCAGAGCTCATGTTACCATAATACTGCAATAAAACTAATGTAATCCTTTTGATGTGGGGATTCACTCTAAAGACCTGTTTTTAATTACTAAGAATAAAAATAATTTAAGTTTTCTATTGTTTAGCATTTGCCTTGTTCAAAATCAAAGGATTACAATAGAGAATCTGTATTGCCCCTATATAAAGATAATAATGTCAACAAATAATAAATGTGTGTGTGTGTGAAGGTGTGAACGTGCAGAAAGGTTGCACCTTCAACAGTGCTTAGAAATCTCCTCACCTACATATCCAAGTTCATCGTTTACAAATTTTGCTTCCCATATAACTGCAGGACACAATTCAGCTAAATTTCTGACAAATAAAAAAGATCCTTTTTCTTCCAGTTTCCAGCAACATGTTCCTTCTTTTCTTCTGACAGTAGACACTTGTCAGTAGACACTTCAGCATTCACGTTTCTACCGACAGTCTGTTAAAGGCAATTCAAGCTTTTTCTGTCTTGCTCCTCAAAATTCTTCCAAGCCCCTGCCCCTGCCCACTTCCAAAGTTATGTCCATATTTTTAGGTATTTGCTACAGCAGGACCCTATTTCCAGGCACCAAAATCTGTATTAGTTACTTTTTATGCTGTAACAAATTGCCACACATTCGTGAGTTAAAACAACACAAATTTATTATCTATGGTTCTAGATGTCAGAAGTCCTAAATGAATGTTATGGCACTGAAATTGAGGTTTGGCAGGCCTGTGTTCCCTTCTGGAGGCTCAAAGGGGAAAATCGTTTCTTTGTCCTTTCTAGTTTCCTGAGGCCACCTGCATTCCTGGCTCATGTTAATATTCTGTATATAACAGGTGTGTGTTTGTCAGCATTATTTTCAATTTTAAAAATAGTTTGTTACAAAAATAGAGGAAATGCTCTTGAAATTTCTAAAATGTCTGCAAAATAAATTAGTAATATTTTCATAATGTACAACTGCTAAAAATTATAAGAAATAAGTATAATAATAAGTAAATAAAGTTCAATTGTCTTCTTAAAATGAATTAAAAATCATCACTAGCCAGAAATTTCCCATCAGTAACTCTTCTGTTTTTGAAAACTGCCCATTACTTTAGCAGAATACTTACACAGTATACATAATTACATTACATATATAATTTTTATTCTATTTTTTCTAGTCTTTACTTTTTAAACCTACTCTCCTCATAAAGAAAAAGGTAAAAATTAATATAAGAAAAAATAAAATGAATAACTCAAGCAAAACTTTTCTTTCTACATAATTTTTTTTCCATTCTAAGACTGTAGTATAGTTTAGATGGAAGGGAATCAAAAACTGATGGAATACCAAGAGGGCAAACTTTTTATTCATTAATTTTTTTCTTTTTCTGTAGATTAAAAAGAAACACTTCAAATTATTTCTAAAGTATGTCAATAAAACAAAGATGTAGTAAAAGAAGACGACTAATATATCTTCAAGGCATTGAAAAGTGAAATAATTCTGGACAATTAATATTCATTCATTCCAAAGAGACTGCATTTATATTAAATATCAGGCATGGACTTCACAAATATAAGCGGATGTTACCCCTACCCTCATAAACCTTACAGTCCACCTAGACAGTTCTTCATCCTAAGAAATTTCGGAAGAATATATAATTTAGAGAATCATTAGCCTTTGACTTCACTGTAGAAATATTATGCTTTTCTTCTCCTCCAGTTTTTTAAAAGCAAAGGAATATTTTAGTTTTGCAAATAAGTTGAAAAAACTCTACTAGCTGTTAATTTTTTGTAACTTTCTCTGTATTAAAAAAAAAGAATTTACAAGGATAAGGCCTTTGACAGAGCACAAGGAAATAATACTGCTGCCTGACAGAGGTTAGTTCCAAGCCGTGAATCACTGATTTAAGCTTTATTAAAACTGTACTTCCTCCCTGCTTGGTTTCACTTAGATATACTTTCATTTTCCTCGGGCTGTAGTCTATTACTAATATACTTTCCTGCAATTCCCTCCCTTCTGAGTTGAAGAAAAAGGAAACCCCAAATCAGATTAATTTTTGAAAACGAGTACATAGATACAATAGGCAAGAAGAATGATGCACATTCCTTTCCCTTGTGAGAGAAAGGAGTGTGAGTACCAGCAAAAGTACTTAGGTATTCAGAGGAAGAACAACAAAGTTAGTCTCGCTGATTACAATTTTTCAGAAGAGCTGGCAGCTTCCTCAAAGCTAATTCTATCCTCA